>NW_028230444.1:5265532-5565532 GCF_043228905.1 Azolla caroliniana | reverse complement strand
CGTCGTCGCGGACCATTATCAGAAGAAGAAAAGTAGTGACGCCGAGCAAATTGACTATGTCTTTATTGCGGTGGACCATGACATATTGCAATGAACTATCCCCATAGGCCAAGAAGATAGGTAAACCAAATAGTTGCTAGTTCTAATTGTACTAAACCCGAGTCTATTTCAGTAGGAATATCTGATAGTCCTAATAGTACCAATAGCCCAAATCTATCAAATAAATTTGATGTCCTTAGTCAGTTAGAAGAAGAGTTAAACGACTAAGTCCAGCCAAAATAGGAACCGTTTGGTTGGACAGCCCTAGATCTATGCAACCCATTAGTGGTTCCATTCCCTCTAAGCAATTTAGCAATGTGTTCTTACCCCAAGTACAATTAGTACTAAAAGTACCTCTCCAGTACATGTCTCAGCACTCCTAGATTCCATAGCTAATTCTTGCTCCATGGATAGGAATTTTGCCCAAGCTCATCAGATTTCCCTAAGAAAACTCCCGTGTCCAGTCTCTATAGTAGTCATTTATGGTCGTTCCATTGCTTTTGGAAATATCATAGAAGAGTCAGAGCCCGTTAATATTGTCCTAGATAATTTTGCGTGTGTAGTATCATTTAATATAATTAATATCCCAAAACATCCCATTGTTTTGGGATTACCATGGTTCGAATTACATAACCCAGACATAGATTGGAGAACAAGAGAAATCCGGTATCAACAAACTCGAGGATCTACTCATAAGATTGCAACCATTTCGCTACATCAGTTGCGTGAGGAAGGACACAAGGAAGAAATGTTTCTCTTCGCAGTATCAGTAAAATCCTCCAACACCACTAAAGAGGAGTCCACCGTTCAACTTCTAGAGAAGTATCGTCATTATGCCGATGTGTTCGATAAAGTACAAGCCAATACGCTTCCTCACCATCGACCGTATGATTTCCCCATCGATTTACAACCTGGAAAAGAGCCACCATGGGGACCGATCTACAATTTGTCACCAACCGAGCTAGAAGTCCTTCAAGCCTATATAGAGGAGAATTTGGCAAATGGTTTCATTCGACATTCGAAATCTCCAACCGGCGCACCGATTTTCTTCGTCAAGAAAAAAGATGGATCACTTCGTCTCGTTGTAGATTATCGTGGCTTGAATAGGGTCATCATCGGTGTCGTAGTGTATTTCGTACACTACGTGAAAAAGTAAAAATACTATAACCGATTTAATTACATATAAATAAATAAAATAATATATCAAGATATTTATCACGTGCATAGGGCAAGATTCGAACCCTGTACCTCCACGTAGCCAAACCTCAACTTTACCATTATGCTACCTTATCTTTAGTGTTCTATAAATAGATTTAATAACTATAAGTGCTTTATTTGCGCCTACCTTTATTAAAAGGTAAACCATGCATTTTTAGAGTGCGTGAATATTTTATAGAAAAACGCAAGCAACTAAAAAGTGACTCATGCACATCTAGCGTGCATGAGCACTATATTTAGCAAATAAAAGCAAGGATTAGAAAAGCATCACATGCACATTTAGTGTGCATGAACATATTAGAAAAAAAGCATGTAGCTATGCTTAGTCTCTCCCATCACTACATAAGGATGGGGAGCACAATGTAATAGGCGTGTGAAATATTTGGAAATTGGATATATTTCCGAAAACACCAACTGATTAATATAATCGTGGGATTCACGAAAATAATATAATCTATACTTGTGGGATTCACAAGTTTCTTATATCTTTCTTTCAATCTAAATACATATTCTTATCTAAATATTGATTAATCGAATAAAATACACTCGTGGGATTCACGAAATTTCTATCTCTCTTTCTAATAATCTATTCATTACTAGCCTCATCTCATATTCTTCTTTCTCCTAGTCCAAAACCCCAGTGGTTCCCACCCGACTCACACAACGATCCGGAGCCGAAAGGCACAACACAGTTGGTGAACCCGACGTGAAGGCGGGTGGCAAGGAGATGGAGAATCAACAAGAGGCAATGAGCATAACGATGATGATGATGTTCGAGCGGATGCTACAAGAACAACGAGTGATGTCGGAGATCACGGGGGCAGTAAAGCGGCTCGTACAACGAAACGGACAATTCAACGGAAATGATGTGTCACGCTATCTACGTGACTACAAGGCGGAGATGATACGATGTGGGATACCGGAAGGATTGCAAGTGACATCCTTCAATCGGGTGGCCACGGATGAGCTACAAGAGAGAATCCACAAGATACGGCAACAAAACTCGACATGGGGGTCATTCGAAGAAGCTTTACGAGAGGCATATGATTACAAGAGATCAAAGGGACAAGATCGGCGAAAATTCGACGAATGGGTGGCATCGGAGAAGACCCACCGAAGTGCAACACAAGCATTCCTAGAGTTCGAGAATCGTTTTGCTCGACTCTCGGAGCGAGAACAACGGTTGGTGGGAGAGGATAAAGTCCTAATGTTCGTAAAATCGATCGATCGAAAAGAAAGGATGGACATCGGGATCGAACTCGAAGACGATGACGGTACGAATGGTCTTACCGAAAATTGGGCCGAAGTCCAAAGGGTATGCCGGAGACATGATGAGAGGAAGATGAGAATCTTGTCAACGACATGGCCGATGAAGGATGGTCGATTGAAGACAAACGATGGAGCCGATATGAAGGCCGAAATACAACATGATGGTGCGACGGAAGAGGGTGTAAAGCAAGCTACCCTCTTGTCTTGCGAAAGAACAACGACGAAGGATAAGGCCGATAACCCAAGTATAGAAGAAGATTTCAGAATACAAGTGTCCGAAACATCGGGTGAAAAAGGGGTAAGCATAATTGATGCAGTGAAAGAGAGCAAAGAGGACTTGATTGAGGAGGTCGCCACAAAAGATGACATCGAATCGAAGGTGGCTATGGACGAATCAACGACGGATGGCCATATCGAGACTTCCCCACCACTGATTCTAGAGACTCCGGCGGTTGCGTTCGAAAGGCAACGTGAGACCGAAGAGACGGAAGGTGGCGGAGAGAAAACAAAGGTCGAAGTCGATGCATACGACGGAGAGATAGCCGAGAATATGGCTATGGGTGAAACAATGGAAGATGATAATACCGAGGATTCCTGTCCACTAATCCTAGAGACTTCGGCGGTTGTGTCTAAGAAGCAACGTGAGACCGGAGAGACGGGAGGTGGCGGCAAGAAAGGTAAAGTCGGAAGCCAGTTAGGATGGAAGGTGATCCGGACGGGATTCCGATCCGAAAGAAAGCCGAACCGAAAGGAAGAGAATTCGGCCAAAAGACGACACAAACGAAAGCTGAATCGGGCGAATGAGGATTCGGCCGAAAGACGACCCGAAAGAAAGCCGACCCGAAAAGGGGTCGACTTGGTCAAAACCGATCGGCTGAGTCTGACTTGGCTGAACGCGAATATGGATGGAAGCCGACCTAGCCGAAAGCCGATCGGACAGAAGCTAATCCGACTCAATCGGAGGTTGGACCGGTCAAGGCTGGTGAAAACGAGGAAAAGAAAGCCAACCGAAACCAAAACCGATAGATCGAAACCGGGCCGGAAGGGGACCGACTCAATCGAAACCGAACAACCGATTCCGATTCGGCCGAATACGAATCCGATCGGAAGCCGATCAAACCGAAAGTCGATCGGACGAGAGCGATCTGGAAAAAAGTCAAGGTTGATGAAGACAACAAAGAGGCCAGTAAAAGACACTACCACGAATGACAAGGGCCAAGAATATGACGAGAGAGAACAAAGAATATGGTGGATCGGATGGCAACAATGGTTCGGGTGGAAAGAATGGGTCTACTCAAAATGGAGAGACAAAGTTGACATAGCGGGACAAACGGAGGATGAAGGGGAGACAACGAGCATCGGCAACTTCGGCACATACCGGAGGATGTGCGGGTTCGGAGGGGGCGAGTGTCGTAGTGTATTTCGTACACTACGTGAAAAAGTAAAAATAATATAACCGATTTAATTACATATAAATAAATAAAATAATATATCAAGATATTTATCACATGCATAGAGCAGGATTCGAACCCTGTACCTCCACGTAGCCAAACCTCAACTTTACCATTATGCTACCTTATCTTTAGTGTTTTATAAATAGATTTAATAACTATAAGTGCTTTATTTGCGCCTACCTTTATTAAAAGGTAAACCATGCATTTTTAGAGTGCGTGAATATTTTATAGAAAAACGCAAGCAACTAAAAAGTGACTCATGCACATCTAGCGTGCATGAGCACTATATTTAGCAAATAAAAGCAAGGATTAGAAAAGCATCACATGCACATTTAGTGTGCATGAACATATTAGAAAAAAAGCATGTAGCTATGCTTAGTCTCTCCCATCACTACATAAGGATGGGGAGCACAATGTAATAGGCGTGTGAAATATTTGGAAATTGGATATATTTCCGAAAACACCAACCGATTAATATAATCGTGGGATTCACGAAAATAATATAATCTATACTTGTGGGATTCACAAGTTTCTTATATCTTTCTTTCAATCTAAATACATATTCTTATCTAAATATTGATTAATCGAATAAAATACACTCGTGGGATTCACGAAATTTCTATCTCTCTTTCTAATAATCTATTCATTACTAGCCTCATCTCATATTCTTCTTTCTCCTAGTCCAAAACCCCAGTGGTTCCCACCCGACTCACGCAACGATCCGGAGCCGAAAGGCACAACATCGGGAATAGGTGTGCACTTCCCCTTATCTCAAGTCTTTTAGAGCGGGTCAATGGCGCAAGGTTCTTCACAAAGATCGACTTATGAGGAGCATATAACCTTGTACGGATCCGACCAAGAGATGAATGGAAGACCACGTTTTGCACCAGATATGGGCACTTCGAGTATACGGTCATGCCATTCGGCCTCACTAATGCGCCAACAGTCTTCCAACACATGGCAAATGATATATTCTGAGATCTCTTGGATGTTTGTTTGATCATCTATTTGGATGGTCTATTGGTTTATTCGAAGACCCAAGAAGACCATGATTCACATGTACTGTTAGCACTAAAATGACTTCGAGAACATGGTCTTTATGCAAAGCTAGAAAAATGTAGTTTCGGGGGCAACCAGGTAGAATTTCTAGGCTATGTCATTTCCTCGAAAGTCATCTCCATGGATCTAGCTAAGGTCAAAACGGTGGTAGAGTGGCAAACTCCGCGTTTGTTGCGAGATGTGCAATGCTTTTTAGGCTTTGCTAATTTCTACCGAAAGTTTATACAGGATTACTCAAAGCTTGTTCTGCCTCTCACACGGCTTACTATGAAGGGACAATTGTTCGTTTGGTCTAAAGAAGCATAGTATTACATGGCTTTTGAGAGTCTTAAGAAGGCATTTACATCAGCTCCTATTCTAGCTCATGTTGTCTCATGAACATCGACTTGAATTTTAGCCTTAGGTTCATGTGTATATATATATATATATATATATATTTCTCCTAAACAAACTTTAGATTTTAAATCTTTGTATAAAGAGTGGTATATAAGACTCGGTATGTAAGACTCAGTATGTAAGACTTGGCATGTAAGAATTAGTATGCTTGATATTATAGTATGTATGACTTGGCATGAGCATGCTTATCATGCTTCACTACATGTATAAAAAGGGTTGATCTCCCTTGTTAACATCAAGGAAATCAACAACAGTCATGGAATAGATATTCTTACTCATTGTCATCAACTTCCCCATCTCTTTATCTTCCAATTGTTCATTCATGACAAATTGATTTCCTTCCTTCTTCTTCTTCGTTCTCAATACACTATCATGTTAGAATCATCTAGTAAACTTGAGCAAATTTTGGTGGTCTTGCAACAACTCCAACATGAGAATGCCAACTTGCAAAACTCCGTCCAAGCACTTCAAGCAGCCACAACGGTCATACCTCACCCGATTATTGACCTTTCTACGACAGAACCCAATATTAGCTTGCCAGATAAATTCGATGGTGTAAAGAATCGGGTATGATTCTTGTGTAGAGAGAGAGTGAGAGAGACGAGGAGTAAGACACAGAGAATACGCAAAGTAAAGTATATTAACAAAGGAGAAAGACTCAACATTATACAAGGTTGGAGGAGGGTGCTTTATATAGTCACCCTCTCTCTTCATTAACTACAAGACTCATGGAGCATGGGGAATGTGAAAGCTCATAAGTTATGTGTCATAGAATATAATTCTATGACTCATACTAAATGCTAGAATACAAAGTGGTGACATAATGGTGACTCTTGACCATTGGAGTGTCTATTCACTCTCAAGGTGAGTTCACACACTAGACCAAGTTGAGCTTGATTCTCAACACGCACCCTCAAGCTCAAGTCGGGTCGGTTTCAGACAGTATCCGAAATCCGCTTCGACTCGCGTTCCGGAGTCCGTGTCGACTTGTGGAATCCGTGCTCCAACTTGCATTATGCGTAGTTGCGAAGTCTATGCTTCAGCTTGCGTCTTTCTTTGTGGCTTTGCACGGTAGATCGGCTCTTCACGGCTTCGTTGCGCAGTTTGCGGAATCCACGCGTTATTGCGTAGTGTCTTCAGTACTCCCCCTCAAGCTTGGCAGGTTAGGGACCGTCAATCTGAGATCGGTCATGAATTGCCATAGCTTGTCGGCTCCTAAGGCTTTAGTGAAGATGTCGGTCGTTTGAAGATTTGTGCTAATGTGTTGTAGGTCGACATCGCGAGCTAGAACGCGCTCTCGGATGAAGTGATAGTGCACTTCGATGTGCTTTGTCCACGCGTGGAACACCGGGTTCCGAGCCAGATAGATATTGCTCATGTTGTCGCAGTAAAGGGAAGTCGGATCCTTGATGGGTACGCCCAGATCCCTGAGTATCCTTTTGAGCCATACGGCTTCACATGCGGCCACTGACGCACCCATGTATTCCGTCTCTGTGCTCGAAAGAGTGACGGTTGGTTGCTTTTTGCTGCTGCACGATATTGCTCCGCTACCGAGGGAGAAAACAAATCCGGAGGTTGATCTTCTATCGGCTTTGTAACCGGCCCAATCGGCATCTGTGTACCCCTCGAGTCGTATTGGCATCGCGATCTTGTAGAGGATTTCGCAATCCATTGTGCCGCTAACGTATCGTAGAGCTTGCTTAGCGCAATCCAAGTGAGTATCACGCGGTGCTTGCATGAATTGGCTAAGGAGACCGACCAGATAACTAAGATCGGGTTGAGTGATCGTGACGTAGATGAGACTCCCGATGAGTTGTCGATACTGAGTCGGCTCACACGCTTTGGTGCCGGAGTTCGAATTTAGTTTGAGATTGCGATCGAGCGGGGTTCCCGTGGATTTGCACCCAGCCATACCAAACTTGTATAACAAGTTGAGGATGTAGTGTCGTTGAGAGATCATGATTCCGGCCGGAGTCTAAATTACCTCGATGCCGAGGAAGTAGTGGAGCTCCTTCATGTCCATCATCTCGAACTTGTCGGAAAGGAGGGATTTGACCTTATTGATTTCGATGAGATGCTCACCTCCAATGACTAGGTCATCCACATATAAGATGATGACGATCGGACTTGCGGAATCGCTTTGTATGGAGAGGGAGTTGTCCGATTTTGACATACGGAAGCCGATTTGATGAAGATATTGCATTATCTTCGAATGCCAAGCACGCGGTGCTTGCTTGAGTCCGTATAGTGGCTTCTTGAGTCGGCAAACAGCTTTCGGATAGGTGCTCGAGTTGAAGTCAGGTGGTTGTATCATGTACACCTCCTCTTCTAAGTCGCCTTGTAGAAAGGCGTTCTTGATGTCCATTTGATGGAGGTGCCACCCTTTCGCCGCGGCAAGCGCAATTACGGTCCGTACCGTCGTCATCTTTGCCATCGGGGCAAAGGTCTCTTCGTAGTCAACTTCGTGCGTTTGTGCGTAGCATTTCGCTACGAGTCGCGCTTTGTAGTGGTTGATGGAACCGTCGGCGTTGTACTTCACTTTGTAAATCCATCTGCATCCGATCACCTTTTTGTGTGTTGAGGTGGGAACGAGATCCCATGTCTTGTTCTTGCGTAGTGCCTGCATCTCCTCGTTCATGGCATCGATCCATCGCAGATCCTTGGCTGCTTCAGAAAATGTTTCCGGCTCACGTACTATCGCCACCTTCATCATAAAGGCATAGTGATATGCCATGTAGTCATTGTAGCCGAATCGGCTGACCGAATTCTTTTCACGGGTGGAGCGATGAAGCTTTTCATTTGTAGAGATGAGGGCTTTCTTAGCTCCGATTGGTACATCGAAACCGTCGAACTCACTGTCAAGTGAGTGAGTCGACTCATCATCGTCGAAGCGATCGTCTTCGTATTCCGACATTTTCGCCTTGCCTTTGTCCATCTTCAAGCTAGGTCGTGATGTGCTTTGATCGCTCAAAGGCTCTTGTGGTTCGCTCAGTCGGGTCATGATCGGACTTTCTTCAAACATTCGCGTAAGGCGATCTTCATCCTCTATCTCTTGTTCGGCGGATTCCGGGTCGAGCGGAATCGGAGTCGAAGTTGTCTCTGGTGCGTACCAGGATGCGGACTCGTCAAAAACGACATCTCGACTTACTCGAGATTTTCGAGTTGAGGGGTTGTAGCACTTGTACCCCTTTTGCTCTAGTGAGTATCCTACGAGGATACATTTCTCCAACTTTGGATCTAGCTTTTGCAGCTTTTCGTTGGGTATGTGCACGTATACTATCGCGCCGAATATCCGGGTGTGCGATAAGTCCGGCTTCTTTCCGAAGTATTTTTCGTGCGAAGTGACCTCATGCACTCCAGATGTTGTGCATCGGTTCATTAGGTAGACGGCCATATTTGCAGCTTCAGCCCAATATGACTTGGGCATATGCTTCTCGTTCATCATGGCCCGCGCTACTTCGAGGATGTGCCGATTTTTGCGCTCGGCTACTCCGTTTTGTTGTGGAGTGTGTCGACAAGTGAATTCTCGCCGAATTCCTTCCTTTCGGAGATACACCGTGAAATCGTCCAAGAAGTACTCCTTGCCGCCATCCGATCGGAGACATTGTACATGTCGGCCCGTGGCTTTCTCGACTTCATTCTTGAATTTTTGGAAGTCTCCGAACACTTCGCTCTTTTGCCGTTGTCGTAGTGTATTTCATATACTACGTGAAAAATTGCATTTTCGTTCCTACGGATGAAGGAGAAATCGGCAAGGAAGAACCGGTAAGGAGGACCGATTAGAACCAGATGAAGGCAAGAGCCGGATGAAGAAGGCCGGTGAGAGTCGGTGAGTAACGGACGAAGAGGACCGGTAAGGAGGACTCGGTAAGAACCAGATAAAGAAAACCGGTGAGAACCGGATGAAGCAGACCCGGTGAGAACCGGATAAAGAGACATATTTGTAAATAGAGGAAAGTATACGAATATATATTATATGCATAGGGCAAGATTCGAACCCTATACCTCCATGTTAACAAATTTTAAGCCTTACTACTATACTAGCATATTGTGAATTGTAAAGTTATACTAAACTTTATCCCATGCAAATATTCTAGATATGCATGGTACAAAAAGTTATTCATGCATACACACTCGAGTTAAAAGAAAAGATGGGATAGAAAGCTAATCATGCACATGCAGTGTGCGTGAAAACTAAAGTTAGAAAAAGCATGTTAGATAAAGCATATAGTCTATAGTTAGAGAAAAAGCATGTATTGGGAAGACTCTCTCATCACTATATAAGGATGAGGAGCACAATGTAATGGGGGGGGGGGTGGAATATTTGGAAATTGGATATATTTCCTAAAACACCAATTAATATAATATATTCGTGGGATTCACAAATTTGTGATCAAAATTGTCTCTTACTATCTAAATATTGATTAAATACACTAAACTCGTGGGATTCACGAGATTCATAACTTACCTATCTTTCTATCTATTCATAACCAAACTCGTCTCAAATTCTTCCTCTTCCTAGTCCAAAACCCCAGCAGTTCCCACCCGACTCACGCAACGATCCGGAGCCAAAAGGCATGACACCAGTGTTAATAGCAAACTATCTTAATAACTCTTAACCTTAACCTTAACAATTTAACTTCGATGTGTAATCACTTCAAAATCAAACATACAAAGAAAACATCAAGAAATCATACGAGAAATATTATCAACCAAATCTTGCATATGCAACTGCTAACATATACACATCCACTCAAGATCATGCAGAAATTACAAAGATCAAGTAAGCCTTAAGAGACTATAATGAGCTAATGAGAGAAATTAAGGAAATAACACATGTATTAATTAGAGAGGTTTGGCTTAAGGAGATAGCATATGTATTAGAGAGGTTTAGCTTAAGGAGAGAGAGAGAGAGAGAGAGAGACCATTGAAATCAAATTTTGCACCTTGGGTGGATTGACGGTTACAAGATGATACACGCTTGTTACAGGTCACTACAAATATATTGTATCATTACGCGATGGCATCACTATCTTGGCTATCTCCTAAAGTAGTGAAGTTGTGGAATGTATGTAAGTCAGATGCAAGGTGGTGGAAATTATTACAACGTGGTTGACATTCCCATCTACCATTTCGTGCAAAGGTATTCATATGGAGAGTCATGATTGGTGGGCTCCCATTAGGTTCGGCCTTAAAGAGACGAGGACTAGGGTATGGCACTTGTTTCTTTTGCACTATTCCATTGAAGGATAGTACACATAGGTTCATTAAATGTCCTATAGTGTGTACCATTTGGAAGTACTTATCGGACATTTGGCAAGTTTTAACCCGTTGTTGTTTGAGACCTGAACAATGGGTTTTTTCTCAATATGTTCAAAATGGTTCAAATGATGACATGGAGATATTGTTCCAATTTTTACGTTATTGGGGTCTACAACACAGTTGGAATATGCGTAATGCTTTAATGTTTGATAATAGACATGGGGTGAAAGCCTATATAAAGACGCTGAAAGGTATTCTCATGTGGAATTTTTGGATGTTAGAGCATGTGGGGATCATTCCCTCAAATGCATATTCAGGTTTTTTAATAGCATTACATAATGTCCCTCTCCCTACATAGGCATATGATAGGTAGAGGAGACTACGAACCGTTGTAACTAAGTGGATTTTACATACAATTAATATAGTTATTTGCTTTTATCAAAAGAGGGAGAGAGAGTGTGAGTGGGTGAGAGCCCAGATGGATGTAGCTCAGTTCGTAAGGTTGCCCAATGGAGACCGGGAAGTCATGGGCCCCTACATTCCACAATGGCATCTAGTGAATTAAGATTTTATTTTATTTTTCCAAAAAAAAACTCCTTCCATTAGTTATAAAATTTTACAAATGAGATGATTATGTACAAATCCCTGTAGGGACGCGATAGTTCCATCTTATGTGGATGCCCACTGACTCAAGAAAGGGAGAGGACGACCATTGTTGGATGAAGGCTATTCGTTGTCTTTCAACTCCATCGGAGCCGCCCTTGAGGCCATAATATTGAATTAAGATATATAAAGTATGTAATAGAGAGGTGAGAAAATTGGGTTTCGAACCTTGGACATAGTGCTTGTAGTGTAACAACTTACCACTAGGGTAAAATCTAATTACAATAAAAGAGAGAGAGAGAAAATTGGTAAGGTTTCCCAATGGTGACAAGGTGGTCATGGGTTCAACTCCTACATTACACAATGGCATCTAGTGAATTGAGAGACATGTATGAAGTATATAATAGAGGTGAGAAATTTGGGTATCGAACCCAAGATGTAGTGCTTGACTTACCACTAGGATAAGCTAATTATGACGAGAGAGAGAGAGAGAGAAATTAAGGAGATAACATTTGTATGTCATACCAAGTTTTATGGTCTAACCTTAGTGCTTTAGGAAAGAGATTTCAATTGGTTTTGGTAAAATGTGATGTAATCCTTGACATTTCAATGGGTCTTGATAAAATGTGATGTACCCCTTGTCATTTGAGTTCTATGGAACATGTTGTCCTTCACATTTCCTTGAGTTTTATCATTATTCTTAAGTTTAATAATTGTTGCAAGAGAGCTACATTTACTTCTTGAATGTGATTGCTCTCAACATTAATCAGATGGGCTTGTAGGGTGGGTTCCATTGGTGACTATTGTGGGTGAGTCATTGGAATATCCTTGGATACTATTTTATTTAAGTTTGGCTATTCCCACTCTTGAAATCTATTTGTATTGATATTCACTAAGGTCAACTAACTACCTAGATGCGAACTTTAGAAGCTACCATAGATAATAGGTCCACATACATTGTTATTATTCTAAGTAATGAGAAGCCGCATTGAAATGCTCAAGAGCGAAACCTGTGACAAGGTTCAAGAATGCCAAATGATGATTCTCTAGGAGGTAGGATTCAAACCCACACTTCCAAGTGATTGATGCTCTAACACCGAGCCACTCCCACAAGGGTTAGAAAAGAATTTTGGCTTGGAAAAGGGATTCTAACCTCTGAATCATCCCAGAGTCCCCAAATTTGAAACTAGGAAACCCAAATCATCCCTATGGTTCCTTCATTGGCCCTAAGGACCCCTAAATTGTCCTTAAGTTCCTTAATCAAACATAGGGACATGTAAATAATCCTTAGCTCTCCTTTTCATACTCAAGACAAACCCAAATCAGTTCTAGGATCAACTCTAGAGTTAATCCTCCACCTAAACCTTAAACCCAAGAATAATGCTTGCACTCAAGGAAAGGCTCCTAAAGTCAATGAGCAACAAATTGTTGTTTATTGAGGAGCACTAAAGGAAGGAGGAGGAGGAGGAGGAGCCAACAAGGCCACTCCCCATCGATGCAACAACAATTGTTGTTGTAGCTCAAATAGTTGATCGACAAGCCTAGGCTTAACACTAGGCATGTGCTTCACATCTACTCAAATTGTTGTTCCTACCCCCACCCTCCACCCAAAAAAGGAACTCTATCAACAACCTAAGGGAGGGAGAGAACTTCATGTTTTGAAACTAGACACACATAGCTACATTACCCCTTTGCACACATAAAACATTTCACACGCACACATTAACACGAATGTGTTGATGTGCTCTTGTGCTAACAAATAAACAAATATAAATCAAAGTATACAAACCTATACAAATCAAAGTACGTGGTCCACAATTTGATACTAATTTCCTCATATTCCTTGTAACCCCCCTCAAAAGTTTGTGATGGAATTTGAGGGGTAGATGTGTGTGAAATGCGTGTAAGTGTCACGGATAGATATGTGAGAATAAGATTCTTTCAACGCACTTGTCACATAAAGAACATAACTAAAAATCAAACGAAATTACCTAATAGACTAACAGGGCCATGTTACTCTAGGATGGCCACAAAGGGTACTATATTCAAGGTTAATGTATCTTTTTCTCTTTCATTGTATGTAGACTTATCTCTCATGCACCAATGTGAAACCGATGGTTGTTGGAAGCGTATGACAAGTATGTACTTAATAGTAGCACACTCATAGACAAATAAAAAAACCTTATCAACCATGTCAGAATAAGCACATTATCAAATGTTAAACCATCCATATTTGTGCACACTCTCTAGGATGGCCAATATACATACTTATATGGGCATGCAACGTTTGTCAAGCTTGCACAAATCTCTCTCCCTCATAACACATGGGTACAATGGAGTTGTGTAGAGAAGGATGCCTCCCTCCATGAGAGCAATCTCACACAATCACTCTTACAACATGGTGACTATATGTCAACCATATGCAATGAAGTCCTTACCTTTCATGTTACAAAATACTCACTAAATTACATGCTAAGACACCCTCCCCCCCCCCCCCCCCCCCCACTCCGAAGACAATAATAGAATCTATCTATCTATCTATTTCTCACAGCCCACAATCGCATCAAAACCATTCAATCCCCCCCTTCTTTTCGAGAGACTTGGATAGAAAATGAAATTAGTCTCAGCACATAGCCATTTCCTTTACAAAAACATGCTACACTGCATAACATCTTTTGTATCATGCTCAAAATTCATCTATTTATATTGACTTGTTTATTTTTTATTTTTGGGCAATTGGGGTACACAATGCACATATCCACACCCCATTAGTGTAATGATAATCAAATTCATAGTATGAACCATACACACCATACGTGCATTCACATTCGTGAATGGTTCAATCATTCGCGAAAGAAAAACATCCTCAAAGAATGATAAATACCATACTTTTGGATTAACTATTTTTATTATGAGGTAGATAAGCCTAAAAATGTAAAAAAATATATTTAAAAAATGGGAAAAAAAACAAGAATGTTTGGATAACATTCGCATTCGTTTTCCAACTTAGGAAAACGAATGTTATACTAGACGAACACGAATTTTACGTACTATGATCAAATTTGTCTCATGGACCAAATTTGGTCTTAGAAGAAGAAGAAGTTAATATGTATGTATATCTTTCTTCTCTTTCTTTAATCATAATATCACTGGTTTTTGTTTGTAACCATGTCCATCGCCTCTACTCAGCCACCACTTCTAGAGATTTCTCTCCTCCATGGTCGCCATGGGAGCTTCCACCCCCACCCCCACGGCCATGGCCATGGCCCTGTTCATTTCATGGGAGGCGGACCCCGTACTTACCCCGGCGGTGTCTCAAAATGGCAGTGGAAGCGTATGCAGCTGAAGAAAGCTAAACAGATCGAGAAAGCTCGCCTGATGAGAGAAAAGCATGTCTATGAAGCGAGAAGAAGAGCTGAGCTCCTTGCTGCTTCCCCTGTTCTTGAGATGCCATGGCAGAAGATGTCCAGAGTTAGGCCTCCCAACTATGTCTCTGCCGATGAGCAGGTTACTAAACTCGCTGCAAGGTTCCAGAAAGAAGGTGCTGAAGACCTTTGGACTGAGAAAGATGGACCTGAACGGTTCGAATCTCTGGAAGAAGAGGAGGAAGAAGAATATGATTATTCGCCAAAGGTTGCATCTGGACATCGTCATGGCATTAATGACCAGGTAGTTCAATTCTGTATCTTCTAGAGTACTCAAAAAACCTGTTGGTAGATCTTTTCAAGGTGTTTCTTCACTTCATCTTTAAAATTGATGGTTTTGATGTTAGTAAAACATATAGAAGTTTATTCTTGCAAGTCTCTTTAAGATTCTTAAGACATCCAAAGACCTTTTCTTAGGCTCATCTGGATAGAGTCTCATACTTAGAGAAAATGATGGACTTGGCGTGTTTTTGGATCCAACTCATAAGTTGAGTGTATGAATCGTCCTCCGATTTCCAGTCAGGGAAATATAAAGTGAGCATCTCCATTAGTGGATCTTTGCTTTAGCAGAATTTTGACTTTGGCAGGCATGGGATGGATGTTCAGGTAGAAACTTTGTGTCTTCTAGAACATTCCAGTTTTCTGGATAAAGCCTTCATCAAAAGTGATATTTTTATGTGATTTTGATGTTATAAGTATACTAAATGAACTGTTCGGCTTGGGTTTCCACCTGGTGAAATCTGTTCAAAATTGTAGGTAGAACAACATGTATTTGGCCACCATAGGATGTGGCTTCCACAAAATTGCCCATGGGTGAATGTCAAGATAGAACTTGTTCATCTTTGGAACATTGACTGCACTTGTAGATATATCTTTCAAGGTTCTTCTTGTTATAGGCTTTATCTAGACTAGAAGATATGTTGAAGATGTGGTTTTTTATGTTATGAATCAAGTAGATAAAGAATTTTTCGTCGATTTCTATTTGGTGAATTCTGGTGTAGTTGGAGTTGGATTAACGTGTCTAGTTTTGGCCTCCATAGGATGAATGACCAGGTAGATATTTATATCTTCTAGATCTTTCTGAGGTTCTTCAAATACTTTATCTTGAAAAGATGTTTGTGGGTTTGATCTGGTTAGTGTGTGATATTATATAAGTTGAGTTATAGAAATGGCTTTGGATTGCCAGTTGCGGAAATAAGCTATGGTTGTAGTTCGAAGGTCCGGGTGATCTACCAATTATTCTTGAAACTTATCTGTCAGGATGGCTTCTCATACAACTAAACCTACTTATGGTCGATCATATGCTGCGTTGTCCACCTAGACTCGAAGCTATTATTGATGCTGTGAACAAACTTCACTAAAAAGTGGCTTGAGAGAATAACTATAGGAACAAGGATTGAACTTCTAGTTCTACTCGAAAAAAGCACTTTGGTATGAATCATCAACACGATTTCATACCCAGCATTCACACTGGGTTTGTCGGGGAGATGCGTTCCATGCTACCACTTATGATTGTTTTTCTCTTATATTCATAGGATGATTGACCTTGTCGAGCCCTTGCCCTTTTGTATCTTCTTGAATAATCGAGCAATTGCTCAGTCCATTGTAGGTTCTTGTCCACAAAGTCCTAGCAGTGAAGTATGTGGTGTGATAATGTTCCCATGCTATAACAAGCTTTTGTCCCCAGAATGAAAATGGCTATGTGAGTATAGGAATCCTTAGGAAAAAAAATGTATATGTTACAGCAATGCATATATTACATCCAAAGGAAGAGACTGAAAATGAGAAAACAATTGAATAAGCATGTCAAAAGTCTTTTATATAGTCTGTTGACAAGATTTGTTCACATCAATTATCATCCGAGCTGATGTTAAAGTTTTTTTTAATCATTATTTACACAGCTGCAATCATCTAAAACACACAGTGACTGTATGCTGATTATTCACAATGTTGTATCTTTTGAAAACAGGATATCGATCCATTAAATTCACCAACATTTACTGGTAACTCATATGGTAGGATAGAAATGGACACTCCTCTTCAGTCTTTCAGGCATATACCTAGAAGGAAGCCATCCTCCAACCCTTTCTCTCCGAATGAATTCCCCAAGGGCAAATAATGGGCTATTAATAACTAAATTGTATCAAGAACTTAATTGATCTGGTAAATTATATAAGCATATCTTTCTAACTGCTATAGCATTCCTGGAATATGCATTCCTTTTCAATGTTGAGACAACTCTATGGCACCGAATATAACAATGTTTATATAGTATCTAGTGAAGAGTAAGTTACACATATACTCAAGTGGAACCAATATTCTTATGTTGAATGAAATTTTTATTCAGTGGACAGTAGTTTCTTGGTAAAGTTTATTCAGCTGACAGTAGTTTCAAGTGGACTCAAGCGACTACAGGAGCTGAATCTAGTAAATGGATATATATGCTATAAGAGGGTGCAGGTGAAAGTTCGAAATTTGGAAAGTAGGTAAAGTGGTAAAATGTCACAATTCTGTACATTTATAGTATGAAGAAAAAATGGAAATATGACCACAATAGCTGAAATGAGCAGATGTAAATTGGGAGATGAAAATTGAATGTGTTATTAAATTGGAAGTTGAAATTTGATAGCAGATGTCATGCTATAATTGAATATTGCCTCCATTTTGCTACCTTGATCTAATGAATAATCAAATCTCAAGGAACTCAGATGGCTACAAAGGTTACACTATTATCAATCTTCCATTGCCTTGTAACTTGAAAAGGGAGCAAATGTACTAGGATGTCCTGTATATTGTTTTAAAGTTTTGAAAAGGTATGTGTAACAAATTTGGATACATGAATGTGAGACCTTGCTTATGAAGGGTGTGATTAGAAGTACAATTTGGGAGGTATGTATTGTTGATGATAATGGGAACGTTCTTTTGAAATTCTATAAGATCAACCTTTGAACATCTTTCTTTAAATTGAATTGAATCAGTCATCAAAGATCTTTCCTCAGTATTAACTGCTTTTCTTTAACTTTGAAATCAACTATTAAAATTTAACACTGAATCATGACGGTATCAAGACAGGGCACCGGTTATGAGTATAATGCACTAATCAATGTTGATGGCATATAATTGGTTGCAATCACCTCGCAATATGTACCATATTGATCAAGCAATCTACTACATCAGTATTTGGTGATGAAAATTTTGCAGCAATATAAGTGTACGCTCTCATCAGTTTACACATTTCTCATTGGGGTTGATTAGGGTCAAGATGCACTTGGTAGAGAATATATTGCATGATAATAATTACTCTGATTTTTCTGGTTGAAGGCTGCCATCAAAAGCAAGACTCAGGAGCCGATCCAGATTTCCTTGCGACTGATGTCTCCGCAGTTGAAAAGAAGACGATCAATGTATATACAATGGGACCTCTTGCGTAACTTACTCTCATTCATTCCATATTGATTCTCAATTCTTGATCCTCTTTCTTGTGTCTCTATATATTACCTTGTTTTCATTTGTAGATGCCCTGGAGAACCTGTTATGCCACCATGCAGTTTTGTAACCCTGTTTTTGTTTTTTGAGAAATCCCTCTGTAACTTTTCTTGATCCATATGGCTTGCTTGCCCGTTAGGAGATTGAGGTTGCCATAACTTTCTTCCACCCTTTCGTTGCGTTTGGTCTTCTTTCTGTTCTATTTTTGGAATATACGTGTCTCTACTGTTTAATTCTACCTGCCCCATTTTCAACACTGAAAATGTTATACTTCAAAGATTATGGACTCTTCAAAGGGTCAGCATATATATATATATATTCCAGTGGGACACCTCGCAATCAGTTCCAAATTTATAAAATAATAAGGCACACCTTAACTTGTAGCTCCTTCATATAATTGCTTAGATCCTCTATCACTCTTTGGAGATCTCCAATCTGTAATCAAAATATTGGAAAGGATTAAATATTTGAAACTCTTGTTTATGGGACGTCTGTGCAGAAAAAGGTCATATGAATATCCATAAAGTGTCTTAGAGGCATAATTGGCAAATTGTTAATGAAGTAAATCGATTCAAACGACAAAAAAACACAATCCGACCAAGAGGTCATACATCAATAGGATTCTACTTGCTCAGGCACACTTATGCACATACCAACATCAATGAAATTGCCAAGGTTTTACATACTTATAGCTATAGTGCCAACACTAAAAAAACCAGTGTTTTTAATAACTGTAGTTTCATTTTGATATGATGATAAATTAAGCGATGATGCCAAAACCTACTGTTTCATCTGCATTTGTTAATATTGCCTTTTGTCTTATAATTCTTGTGTTGTGGGAAAAAATGCAGTTTAAGATCAATCCACTGAAACCATATTATGGCAGCTTTTAAATAATAAATATGTCATCAAACCTATTTCTCTAAGAGATGAAACCACCTTCACATTAAAGCACAAGCATTACCAATATAAAATCATATTTCGTATATATTTGCATTTTAGTAAGCATTACTAATACACTATCGTATCTAGCCAATAAGTTGCTTCTGAGTCTATAACCAATCATATCATATAGACCACCTAAAGTCCCCTATATAGCTATATATCTATATATATATATACAAAGAGAGAGAGAGAGAGAGAGAGAGAGAGAGAGAGAGAGAGAGGTATTAATTCATATAAAGGCATCTAACACGGTCCAATACCAAGAGAGTTCTCATCCAATACCCAATGGATAGGAGCAAGACACATTTTAGTGATCTTTAACCTATTCCACATTAGCCAACTTCCTTAGTGTTTATCTCCATTGGCTTAGTCCATTTAATGCGCATTAAAAGAAGAGGGCATTAGTCCTAGTGAGGCATGGGAGACGAAAGGGCGAATCTAATTAACTAACAATTTGCATTATATTATATTTATATATATATAGAGAGAGAGAGAGAGTAGTAGTATTGAATCTTAACCACGCATCCAATAATGTTAATGCAAGAGATATGGAGTGAAGTTGTAGCCACTCTAAAGAGCCAATATGATGGCCTCAAGGGCGGCTCCGATGGAGTTGAAAGACAACAACTAGCCTTCATCCAACAATGGTCGTCTTCTCCCTTTCTTGAGTGAGTGGGCATCCACATTAGATGGAACTATCGCATCTCTACATGGATTTGTATATAACACTCATCTGTAAAATTTTATAACTAATGGAAGGAGTTTTTTGTTTGGAAAAAAAAACATTCTACAATACTAAGGGAGTTCTCATCTAGTACCCAAATAATACGGGCAGGCCACATTCAACATTACCTGGTGTTTGTCTCCATTGGCGTAGACCGTAGTCTATTTAAGACGATTTAAAAGAAGAGGGCAGTAACCTATTCAACGTTACCTTGTGTTTGTCTCCATTGGCTTAGTCCATTTAAGACGATTTAACAGGAGAGGGCAGTGACCCTAGTTAGGCGGGGAAGACGAAAGGGCGAATCTCCCTAACTGACAATTTGCATATTATCTTGTTCCCTTATATGCAACCATTATAAGTATGTGCTGAGTAAGAGAGAAAGAAAACCTGTTCATCTTTCTGCATAACGAAAACTTGAAACCGTGCTTGCTCACTTGCAAACCGTGCTGCAATTGTTTCGTTTTCCTGGTCAAGCACTGGCACGTTACACTTAGTTGGTATGCATTTAATGATCTTTAAAATCCTTAATATTTAGATACTTACACTTAAATCTCATGAAAGTGGAACTTCCTTAATATTCAAATGCTTAATACTTAGTAGTTTATTATTCCAAGTACGCAACTAAATTCTTAAATGTTTTTCCTACTTTACCTCGTTTCCTTAAATTACTGTTCTCCTGTATTAAATGCTTAATACGTAAGTAAATACTCAATACTTGATGACTATCCTTATGAAGGTTCAATACTTCTTGCTCAATGTTAACTATGTACCTCATTAGGATTGCGTTTAATCGATGAAGACGGCTATACTTGATTGATTATACTGAACTTGAAGTACACGACTAATTTAAAAAGAGTTTTGTTCTTATTTTCAGTCGTTTCTTTAAGTTATTATTCTCGGCAGGGTAAATGCTATTAGAGTACGTAATATTCAATAGTTAAACATTAATACTCAAGTCTAATGAAAGCAATGCTTACAAACTATACCTCTTTATACTTATTTGGCAACAATCAATTCTTAACGTTTTTTCTTACCTTCAGGAGTTTCTGTAAGCTACTATTCTCTTGCTTACACTTGGTAACTTCTGCTTCCAATTCTTCAACCCTTTTTTCTATCTTCTTCAGCTTTGTTGTATCCTCTTGCAGCTTTGTGTCATAATTCTTCTGATCACAACTACATCCAAGTTTTCTTGCATTGGAGAAGAAAGACCAGACCCAATTACTTGACATCAAACCTGCATGACCTTCAGGTAATGATGATGGCTCTACATTTTTTAGAATCTCTTTTGCTCCTTTTGACTCTGAAAAGATGAATGTCACTTGTTTCACCTCTTCCCTAATATCGTTTGCATCATTTGGATTGTGAACTTGGTGTACCTACACCCATTATTTAATTCAGTTTGGCGTCACACTCATACAGCCACTAACAAATAAATAGCCTTTTGTCTTGGTTTGAATTATTAATACATTCATTAATTTAGCTTGGTTTGTCCTGAAACTCACACATACGTATTATTTTGGCCTGGTTGGGATTCTTACATTAATGTGATTTAGTTTTGGTTTGGTATAAACAAATATTATTTAGTTTGTTTTGCCTTCAGACATACATATTTTTAGCTTGGTTAAGTTTATATATGCATATTTAAATATTGATCGGAAGGCGTTGAATACATGAATTAGATTGTTCTCGTAGTGTGAGCGCTTACGTTACGCCACACCTACTTATCACTTCACTTGGTATGGTTAAACTTAAAACATAATCTGTTATTTAAGATTACTTTAGTCTCACGCGTTAATATTCAAATATTGATCCAGAGTGTTGGAATACCTAAATCAGATTGTTTTTCAAGCTCAAAGAACTTACGTGGTTACACATGTCGGATGATTTACTATTCAATGGTTGACGAGAAGGAAATGAGTAACTCAGCTTCAAATCCGAATGTGGAGGATCTGAAGAAAACACGTTACACATCAGTATTTAGCAGTTTCTATTCAGTTTCTTCATAATATTTAATTTGTAAATTTATTTCCAAATGCAATAACTTTACCTGACTCATCCCCTCCAGAATCAATTCTATTATTGAGCATAACTGCGACAGATTTAGTTTGATCTAGGTTAGTAGTCATCTTTTCATGGTTTTCTTGGAGCACTTCATCGATGTTGGCCATGAGTTCACTATTGGGAGCTTGATCGGACGATGCAATACTGCCATCGAAGGTTTTATTACAATGAAAAGCCCCATTAATAGATTTGCTCTTCTCTCCTGACTTTTTTGAGTTGACAGTACTCTCCAAGCATGAGACAGCAATTTCTTTTATTTGCCCTTTAACATTCACTTCGATTGTTGCAAATGGTGGTGAAGGTAAACCATTTATTGGGCTATCAAGATCTTCAGAAGCAATATATTTCTTCCCTTGCTCAGGATCTTCATTGCTTTCTGATTGTTGCATTAGGCGTTTAGATGCTGAGGATCTCAAAATAGAGAGACTTAAATCTTGAATCTCTTCATCTATCTCTCTTAGTTTCTTCATCGCACTGCTCTCATGATTATATGAATCACAGGGATTTAGCAATGCTTTATCAACAGAATCAATTTCATGTATAGGAGAGTAGATGACTGGGCTTGATAATCCACCTACACATTCATATGTACTCCATATATTATCAAGAGATTTCTTTGGCAAGCTAATATTATTTCTATCTAATGTAAGGAATTCTTCTTCGTTTATGTTTAATAGATTCAATATCTTCTGAGTTTCAGAGCTCTGAATCGAATCATCTGGACCAGTGTCATCCATCCAAAGAGGATTCTTATAAATTGACAACACAGTTTCCGACTTTTTCTGTTTCATACCCGCATTATTTTCAAATGAACTAACATTGATGGGTTTTTCATTCAGCAAACTTGAATGGTAGGATTCATTTTGTGCCCAGCTTCTAATTGTATTGGATTTTCGTTCATAACCTTCTATATTCTGAAGGAGCTCTTCCTGAAATGAGCTTTCAACCTCAGGATGACTGTTCGAGCTTGAATTGGTACTCCTATTGCTTCTTAGATGCATTAAAGACGAAGAAGTGAGGAAAATATTTTCGTCCTCATTCTGTTGAGTTTCTGTTTGACTTAAGCTGTCATGGACTACTAGAACATCTTCATCAACGGTGAAATCTTTACTCTGTTCGATCGAATCAGATAGCTCTATAACGGAGTTACCTGATGTCAAATTATATGTATTATTTGTAAGTTTTCTGCTGTCTTCTAGAACCGTACTTCCATTGATATTTTCTATACTTTTTCTGTTGTCTGAATCTTTCTTATTTTCCATTTTTGGACTCTCTCCAGTGTTTACATCAGTTATGGCCGAATTGCATATTTTGAACTCATCTTGCATCCTGTTGCCTTGATGTATGTTATCTAGAGGCTCTTCATTAAGTCGATTTAGTTGTAAGGACACCTTCAGGTTTTCATCTTCCAATTCTGGGGTTTTCTTCATCTCTTCTTCTCCAAATGACAAGGAACGAACAATTCTTGGCTTTATTTTCAGATCAAAACTTTCTTCCTCGAGTAAGAGATTTTGTGAATGAATCATGGATCTATCAACTGCATTTTCAGGACTGGTTCCGATCAGTTGCATCAGTTCATTTCCAACTAATATTAAGTCAGTTTCATCGTTAGAGTTGTAATGATAATTTCCGTCTGGATTTTGTCCATCCTCCAAAGGTATGACACGTTTGACTAGATCTGGACTGTTTACTGCTGGCTTAGAAATCTCGTATCTTATTCGATCTTCATTTTGTAATGTCTTCTCTTCGGATTTATCTCGCTGACACTTTGTCAACCTTCCTGATGGTCTGCTCTCAGAGAATTCCTCCGATTTATTATTCAGTCTGTTATAATATTCTGAATCAGATATATTCTGATTTGTCGTAGTTTTCAAAAGACTTTGTTCTTTGGAAAAGAAAGAACTGTCTTCTTTGAAGATATTCGAAGGATAGTCTTCTTTCGCTCCAAATGAGCGACTAGATAAGAAACCCTCGACATTTTCTTCAGAAATCCAACTGTTTTCATCTTGAAATTCAGGTTTGCATTCAGAATTATTTACTTCACCTTCAATCTGGCTGTAATTTCCATTGGTAATATCCTGGGATTGCACAACATTGCTCATCTTTTTTATAGTCTTGTGGACAAATTCCCTATCTATTTTTAAGCCAGGACTAAGGGGTGATGCTCTAGTTCTATTCTGCGGTTCACTAGTCCTGATGCCATAATCTGGAGTTCGAAGATAAATTGCACTTGGACTATGTGGGGAATGAATACTAGATACACTATCAGCCTTTATATTCATTCGATGAATTGAATCTCTCCTGTTCTTGTAGCTTGGCGATAGCTGTTCTTTAGACATTATAGCTCTGTCAGGTTTTAAGTGAGATCTTGTTTCTTCTTCTGATAATGGCATTTGAGGTCTAAATTGACGTCGCAAAGGAGATACTGTTGCTCGTGGAGAAAGCTTAGTTGCTAGCTTATTGGGCAATGAAACTTTCTGATGTGATCTAGCTTCAAGATTTAAGACAGGTTCAATCTCTTCAGAAGATAGTGGTAAGTAATATTCCTCTCTATTATTTATCCTACTTGAAGAGTAGAGGTTAAGGTTTACTGAGACACCTCCATTATTCAGACTCCTTTGACATTCGGTTGAATTCTGCAAAGAAATGGACTTGAAATTGTGATCAAGTGAATTTGAAAGCGTCATTCTGCCAGTCTGATGTGTGACCTGTTTTTCTTGATCTGGAAACGTGAGGCTTGATTGATTTTCTTCGACTACATCTGAAGATT
This sequence comes from Azolla caroliniana, assembly GCF_043228905.1. Classification (NCBI taxonomy): domain Eukaryota; kingdom Viridiplantae; phylum Streptophyta; class Polypodiopsida; order Salviniales; family Salviniaceae; genus Azolla; species Azolla caroliniana. Next base: position 5,540,821 of record NW_028230444.1, on the reverse strand, counting down.
TAGAGTGAGTGTTTGATGCATGCTCAGCACCAGATTCATTCCTGTCTTGATCTGCAAGACCTGCGCGATATTGCAAAGCCTCCAGCCTTGAAAGCAAATCACTACGTACGAGGTTACTGCTATTTCTTGATATATTGCACTCAGCAGACGAAGATATTAATGAATTCCCTTGTTCATTAACACTACTGAAAGATCTACTGCTTTCGCTCCCATCACCATTTAGTATAAATGTGGAAGATGGCAGACCACTATTCAATGATGAAGATGTAATTGTTTTCTTTCCGACTGGGATATTACGCTCAGCAGATGGTGATATGTCCGAGAGGAAATCATCATCGCCTGTTAGAGAAATCTCTGAGAGTTTGAAGGCGGATAAAAGCTCATCGTTTCGAGCAGGTTCTGTAATCCGAAATAGAATATGTATTAAGCAAGATTCAAACAAAACTAGGATACCAACGTACGTGAGATTGAAATGAAAGAATTATTCCAATGCAAAAACATCATGAGCTCTACAAAGGTCACCTGAGTATTCTTCTTGAGCATTGTAATCATGATCTGAAGATTGATCAGAAGACCATGGAGTTCGTATACTATATACATCACTCTGAGGAGTGACAGGTTGAGAATTATGATGAATTTCATCTCTATCAAACGACTTTGAGACAGCAGGATAACGGAAGAAACCATTCTTTTGAAGATTGTAGATCTTTTCGGACATCCAAGCAGCATCATCTAACACAGTTTGGTTGATCCAACTAGGTGACTGAGATAATGTAGGGGAGCCATACCTTGAATAATTGGAGCTTGCAGCTGGTCGAATATTTGTTAAACGTGAGTTCACTTTTCCTGCAGATAAATTAGGAGGCTTCTTTAATGGAAGCTTATCGAAGGAATCATAAGATTGCGAAAGGTTGTGTCTCGCTGGAGCGCTAGATGAAGAACCAGACAATCTGTGGCTGTAATTTGTACAGGGTCTGGAGGTGGAGGTGGAGGTGTGATTAATATAGCGACGTGGAGAAATTTCATGCATTTGTTGTCTTTGAGGAGAAATTCTCAATGGTTGCTCGCCAGTGTTGCTGTATAAGCTTTCCCGACGAGATATAGAAGACATGGCTGAAAAAAACAGAGAAGGATGAAGTTAGATCTAATATTATCGTGAAGAATTAATGCAGATGCTTCTCTTTATCTTTAGAAACTAAGTGAAGCTTTAAAGCCTCCTTAGCTACGGAGAAATGCAGGTCCACATGATTACTTTCACTTTCGAAAGAAGAAGATGATATGATGAAATTAAGGATTTTCGCTAAAGATATAGATAGTTGCACGTGATTCCCTTTGATCGTTACAAAGAAGAATATGGAAACACAGCAATGAGGTACGGAAATATGTCAAAAGAGATGTTTTTCGTTATCTTTAAAGAAGAAGATGCTAGTGAGAATATAGATGCATATGATTTTCTTCATCATTACAAAATCAGAATTAATTATGAGAATGGAGCTTCCAAATTTGGAGGAATGTGAGGATAGGTGTTTTTCTCTATAATTTAGGATGAATAAGAAATTGGTGCATTGAACGATGATCAAGAATTGTAAGTTCTTTCCTTTACCTGTACAAAGAAAGTCGAGAAAGAAAAAGAATTCTGAAAAAAAGTAGACTATCTTATTTATCTGGGCAAAGAAATCCAAAAAGGAAAGGAAATTTGAAGCTTAGATTTGTGATGGCGAAGGCTGGTGACAATCAAAATGAAAGTTTGAGCTATGGTGTTTCTCTTTACGAATACAAAGAAGACGATGATGATACTGAAAATGGAGCTGTAACTTTATGAAGAAACGCCAGGTTACTTTTTTTGTCGGTTCAGAGAAACTCAAGACGACAAATGGATCAGGAACCTTTGAATCTATGGTGAAGGCAAATGAAAATGAATCTTTTAGATAAGCGCAATTGTAGATGCTTTTATTGGTACAGAATATGACGTTTTTAGCTATGAAGAAATACAAGAAGCAAAAAGAGTTCCTAAGGTAAACCTTACTTATCCACGAATACACGAGCAAAGGCAGGTGGAAACGCTTCTCTAATTTGCACGACAAACTGACCATCTAGGCGGAAACTAAAGCTTTGAGCTGTGGAGATTTATGAGTTTCTGCTTCTTTGTCTTTGACAGAAAAAACCGGTGAAAGAAGTGGAAGAAGAAGCAGGATGAAAGATTAGAGATGTTTTTATTTAGATTTTACAGATCACAAATTAGGCAAAAGAGCTCCAAGAAGATAAGGACATTGAAGTGTCTGATCTATAGCGAAATGCAGGCCTGCATTTCTTTATCTTTCCAGAAGAAGATCAAAGAAAGATGGAGACCAAGAAGATGAAGAAAGCGAAGCTCTGATCTCATGGCGAAATGCATATACAATTGCGTTCATTATCTTGCCAGAGAATGATCGGGAGAAGAAGTTATAGAGAAGAAAGAAATTGAACCTCTGATCAGCAAAAGAGAAATAAAGGAAAACCGGGAGTTGCTTCTCTTGACCTTTTACACGGAAAGTCGGCGTCAGAAGCGGACCAATTGAAGCTCGGAGCTATGGCGAAACGGAAAAACAATCGCTTTTCATTACGTTTGAAGGGATATTTTGAAGAAGAAGAAGAAGAAGAAGAAGAAGAAATTGAAGCTTCGACCTATGGCCGCGAAATTCAGGTGTGCAGTTAGCTGATAATGTGTGCGTGTGTGTGTGTGTATGTAATGTATATATATATATATGTATATCTTACTAGATATTAACGAAGCCGAGGAAGAAGAGAAAGGAAATTGAAGGATACAATCTATGGCGAAATGCAGGTGCGCAATTGATTTCCTGTATTTTTTCAAAGAAAGCTGCGAGAGGAAGAAGAAATTGAAGCTGTGAGCTATGGCGAAATGCAGGTGAGGCAAAGATAGATTTTCTTTTAGCAACAGAGAGAGAGAGAGAGAGAGAGAAAGAAAGAAATCCTTTTTCTTTCCGAGAGAAGAGACGTTGCCGTTAAAAACGTCCGGACAAAAATACCTGCCCCCACGTGTGAACACGGAAAACGATGGCCAAACCCAAGCGAGCGTGCCTTACGTTCATTGCCGTCATTTTTTCGGCAGCCACGTCAGCTCAATCTTGCCAGGTGGGGTCGGTATCAACGCTTGATTTCCACGTCGGATGCCCGACGCCTCGCCACGTGCGATCAATTGAGGCTGCCGTGTCGGATTGATGCTGCCACGTCAGGTAAGCCTACGCCTCCGACCTCACGCCACCGTCATCGGCGAGGAGGTGCCAACGTGGCACCGGGGCCGTCTATTCCCGCCAATTTATCGCCGTTAACGCCATGGCCCAACTGTCTTTTATCGAAGGAAGGGGCGCTTGCAGATCTCCACCGTCCGCCCAGCTGCGCATCCCCAAAGACTCGCTTATCCGATGCCGTCCATTTTTTTTTTTCTTCACCTTTTGTTGCTCTGCTCTCCAAAGTTCTTGCAGGCCGCTAAGTTCAAGGCAACGGCAAATCTCCACCATCCAAAATCAAAACTCCCCATCCACACCGTCCGCTCTCGGTGATTGATTGATTCTTGCTCTCGGTGATTGATTGATTCTTGAACTTCTCGCAAAAATGTACACACGAAGTCGCGAGGGCATGCGGAGCACCAGAAAACAAAACAAAATAAGTAGAGGACACGGTAAATGTTACATACTAATGTGCTTAGGCCAAAAGCAACCTTGATTCCGTGTTGTTTGATTTGCGTACAATTGATTTTGCAACAACTCCTTGATAACAAAAATGGGAGTTGCTCGTAGTAATATGTTAGTATTCGATATTCACCCACTCTTTCTAAAATAATGTCGTTTTCCAAGTAAAAGAAATGTTTTTGTCTGCGATTCACCTGTCCCTACGTCCTCGAAAACGTTCTTCGGCATCTCGCTTGAAGTCCACGTTTTTCGTGGAATGGGAAAGGTACCTTTACAAACCCATTAGCAGATGAAACTGTTTATGATCGATTTCTATCTATTGAACTACCGAGCAATATTATAACAGTTTAAATAACCACAATAACAGGTACAATTGATGGATCAATTTACACTATTACCATTGTCTCTCCAAATAGTAAAGATGTTGTAGTCCAAGCCTAACGAAAAGGTGGTTGTTCCAAACGATGCTATTTTTTATTTGTGGAGATCACATGATATGTACGACTCTCATAATATTTATAATAGGTTTCTAAACGTTAATTGCTCATTGCATTTGTAAGCATGAGCATCACATTTTGCTTCGCATATCCATAGAGTCGAGATGGCTCAAATTCATGTAACGTATATATTAGGTAGAGCTTTCAATTTTGAGCAATTTATCAAAAAATTCTAATTTACCATAATTCTTTAAAATGCACCTTGGGCATAGTATGATTCCTAAAATGCCATCAAAGTTCATCAAATTCCCAAAATCACAAAACTATTCAATGTGATAATTTAATAGGGGATTATGAATCTAATTATTTCAAAGATAGGGTAACTTATCTTTGATAATCTATTCATCATTATTAAGTTTACAATAGACTTGATTTTCAAGTTTTTTGAGTTGAGTAAATTTCTTGAAGTTGCGTATTGATTTATAGAGTAATAACATTTCTAAACAAATAAAGGTGCAAGTGCATGTCTTCTACAAGAAGACTTGACTTTGGGAGAGATTAGATGACCATCATTGAGTGATAGATTGAGTGCCAAGCAATATCTATTAGAGTACTTTTTAAAGCTCACAATTCGAAGATTATAAAAAACTCCAAATTCCATCTTTCATATTTCTAATTGTATAGTGAATGTTTATTTCCAATTTGAGAGGATTTTATGGTCATTGAATTTAAATTATTTCGTAGTTTGAATCATGAGATTATGTCATTTGATTTAGTTGTGAATATGGAAACGTTAAATCTTGAAATTGATTGCTTTGCTTTGTGGTGCTCAAAGCATTTTCTAAAAGCTTTATGGATGTTATTGCACATCGGACGCCACAACACTAGAGGAACAAGCACTAAGAAACTAAGAGAACAGTTCACGCAACAAGCGTGAACCTCGAGGAGGGAAATATTAAGGATACATGTGAATTAATGCATGCACTAATGAGGAGAAGCAATGAAAGTGGAGTGAGGATTGTCATAACATCAATCAATGGTCCTTAGCACTCGCATTAAAGTGAAGGCTTGTGATTTGCCAATTGGTAGGGGTCTATTCACAATCCCATCACTATTGGATAACATTTGGGGGCATGGTGCCCTTGCAATCCATGGGAAATGCAAAGCATAATAGAACATCACCTTATGTGATTATATTATATATATATATATATATACATAGTATCTAAAATTTGCATACCACTAGGCAATTGCCTAACCTATGGATTGTTGTCCAACCTTAAGCATAGACGAACTTGGGATTGGTGGCATGTTCTTGACAATTCTTGTGGCCTCAAAACCTCAATCCCTAGATCTGAAAGGTCCTTATTAGCATGTTGCAAGGATCAAGGGAATCAATGCCAAGGAATTGGACATGGATGACAAACATAAGTAAGTGAGATAGGATATGATGAGGAATAAAAAAAGTAAGTACATATCTATAGGAGAGCAAGCAGGATTTAATTAGAGAATGCATTCTATCTAACACCATAGAGCCTTAGCCTTAGATGTATTTAAGAGCACTATCAACAGTTAGTATTCTATGTAGATAGAGGAAGCAAGAGTGAAACTTTGTGTTTGTGTGAGAAGATATTCCACGATGGGGGGTCTTTAGTGATGCTAGTATGTGTGCTTGTAGTTTTACTCACAATATTAAGGCATTGACCAATGCCCTTTCGTACGAGCGGCATGTTGTCATTTTCCTTCTATTTGGAACAAATGTCTTTTGATATCATGATATTTAATAACAATTCAAATAAAACAAAAAGGTAGGATCCATTGTTGGTCCTTAATTCTAGCACACTACATAAGTTGTGTTGGCCTTAAAGCATCATTTTCCCTTGCTCTTTGATGAGCATTGATAAAAGACTAGGGCAACTTCTTATGAGGAGGTGATTGTTGGTCCATGCTTGAATTGGGGCAATTGTCTTACATCAACCCTTGAACAAAGCCTTCCTTTACTATAATGTTAGTCTTTTTATGGGATATTGTGCTTTTGAATGGGTTACAATGAAAGCCTATGGAAGGGGCAATACTAATGGGATCAACTTAGCAATGAGTGACTCAAAATATACGCACCTGCTGAAAATTATGCATATTTACTTGCATGTTTTAATTGGGATTTCCACCTTTGACCTCATGGTGCCTCTTTTACTTCCAAGGGCTCAATTGTGATGGTTTCAATGGTGAATAATCAAAGCCGATATAGCTCAATCAAACTTTATGAATGTCAATCCATACATGTAGGTAAATTTGTTGCCATGTCAACCAAATTAATAGGCTCAATAGCTACACATGCAATGAATTTATATAGTGCATATCAAGCCATAAGCCACTATAACTCCAAGTCGTAAAATATTACATTTTAAGCAAGAAGTTATTGGGGCAATGTGGACAGGTATTTATATTCTTGAATTCCATTCCTAAATATCTTTGATATTCATGCCCTTATCCTCGTAGCCCAATGTTTTGCGAAAAGCCAATGCATCATGAATAATGAACATAATATTAGGTTTTCCAATAGATTTGCTATATTGACTACCTTTGATCCTAGTGCGAGAAGGCAACCTCATTCATAGAGTAGATATACAAACTTCTTTAGGGGCACTCTCTTGCAAAGCAGCCTTTTCGTTTATGTTTTCGCGAAAGGTAAAATGTATTAACTCTCACTAGTTGTTTGTTTGATATTTTTTATGATCCGTGGTCCCACTAAGAAAAATATAGAGAGTGCACTAAGGTCGTTACCGGTGCTCTTTGCACAAAAAATAACATTGTGATCCAAGAGAGGAAGAAATGTCATGCTTTTAGCGTAGTCAAATATGACCAAAAGATTATCTTTGTTAAATGATTGTCTTTATGCTATTGTTTAACGAGAAAACATCACTATATATATGCTAGTAAAAAACAATCATTTGGTAACAAATACCTCTTCCATAAATATAACACTCATTAGTATTTAGAACTACATATTTCCTTGTGGGATAATCAAAATAATTCATTAAAAACTTGTAAATATTTGAGTTGTAATCAAGTAATTAAATAAGTATCCATGATTAGTGCGAGAAGTAGATATAATATGGTCATTATGGAGATGAAAATACTACCATTGTACAAGTGGATGTTCCTAAAGTTTTGGTACACCATTACGTTGGTTTCAATATCATCTACAATGCATTGAATGTGTACAAGCAATAACGAGTCACGACATGTTTCTTAGTGATATAACATACCCACTTTTTCCTATAAACTTATTTCTTTCTAGTTATGACATTTGTTTATGATCTTGCTTTCAAAAGAGAAGACATCATACATCTAAAACTATTGTGACATTTCTTTATTGTGCAATGATGTTATCCTCTTGAAGAATTTAATGTATTTTACCTCATTTTGTAGAGTAAAATAGAACTTCTACACATTGACAAGTCATTGGTGGCAACTCTAGAATATAAAAATACATTTAAGATTTATTAAAAAGATAGAATTTGTTCGTATGACATATGGTATACTTGCTACCTTCAATGAACTTCATGTTGGCTAGTTGCTCAATGTGATATGGCTCCTGGCATTTCGCTTTTGCTCTACATTGGCTTGAGAAATAACACCCTTTCTTACACTTAATGTCCTTCCCACATTCATTGCGGTACATACCTTCAAATGTAAATGTTTCTTCAAAGGTACCCACACTCATTCCCAAGGTCTCACTTGAACTAGAAGTTCCTAACTCTCTGCATCGTCTCTTCTTGGATGAATACATTGTTGGGCCAAGTTATTGGTTGTGTTTTTAGATTCCATGTTCGATACACAAACTTGACATCAAAATTGTATTTGAGATCAATAATTTTTTTCAACTTCGAGTTTGGTTTCTTTGTAGGTCATGGCTATGTGCACATACGCTTTATAGCTAAATGATGGTAGGTTACTATATATGTGCTCTTCAATTTTCTTAAAGAGATTTTGATGACATGGAAAATCATCAACATGGTTGCTTGCCAAAAACCTACGCTCAAGTGCACATGTTGCAACATCAAAACAACTCAATTCTTGGATTGTTAGAGCTAGCTACTAATGTAAGCATATGATAAGGATAATATAGATAGAAAAATAAGAGAGGAGAGAGAAAAAAAGGGTGCCGATCCACCCGACCACCCCCAAGTGAAGGGATTGAGACAGACTATTTAATTTCAATTTAAAATTCTCGGATTAGTTTAGAACGCAAATGTTTTGTTTTAACATCGAGAATTCTTTCTGGTACATGTGGTTTAGAAGATAATTCTTCAGAAGTAACCAGAGTTTCAGTTGTAATTGTTTTGTCAGTAGAACCAAGAAGTTCTTTTAGACGACTTACATGAAAAATTGGATGGATTTCAACGCCATCAGGATAGGCTGATGAACCAATGTGTTTGAGGACTGTAAAAGGTCCACAAAACCATGGGGCTAACTTAGCGCACTTACCCGTAGACAATGTCTTAGATTGTGAGGTACACGTAAAAATACCTTTTGTCTAGGGTTTAATACACGAGGTTGCCTATTATGATCAGCATAAAAACGTGCTCTATCTTGAGCTATTTTTATATTGTCTCGTGCAATATGCAACATATCTTCCATATCCCGAAGAAAGTTTTGCGTACTTCACAACTCATCATGATGTATATTAACATCAATCGGGATTCTTGGCTGAAAACCGTACATCAACATAAAAGGACTATATCTCGTCGACGTATGCTTGGAGCTATTATAAGCAAACTCCAAAATTGGGAGATAACATTACCATTTTGTTGGTTTTGCACCAACGTATGCTCGAAGCATGTCCTTAATAATTTGATTTACTCGTTATGTCTGTCCATCGGATTGAGGATGATCCGTGGAGCTCATGCTCAATGTAGTTTCTAACATCTTAAAGACTTGCATCCAAAAGTCGCTAATAAAATTTGGATCTTAATCACTCACGATATCCATCAGTAACCCATAAAAACGAAATAACTCATCAACGAATTGGTAAGCCAATTCAGGAGTTGTTACTGTGCTTTTTGTAGCAATAAATTTAGCCATTTTAGTTAGTCTATCAACCACAACTGACATGGCATCATGACCTTTTTGGGTGCGAGGAAGGCTAACAATAAAATCCATGGATATATTTTCCCACCTATTGTTGGGAATTTCCAAGAGATGTAAAAGTCTAGCGACTTTAAGTCGCTCGACTTTGTTAACTTGACACTAGTGACATTTTGTCACATAGTGTCGTATGGAAAAATCAAAGTCCTGCATGAGATTTGTCCATCGTGCCTTACGACCTTTAAGGTCTTGTTGGTCACAAAATATTTCAAGGACTCATGGTCCATAGTTACCACAAAACGATTTCATAAAGATAATGGCACTATGAATTTAGCGCATGAATAACTGCAAATAATTCATTTTCTTGCACAGTATACCGACACTTAGCATAATCCAGTTTCTTACTCTCAAATGCTATTGGTTTACCATCTTGATATAAGATGACACCTATAACATAATCACTTGTGTCGGTTTCAACTTGAAAAGGTTTTGAGGGATCTGGTAAAAGATGAGAAGGAGCCTTGTACACCAAGTCCTTCAGTTCCTTAAAGGTGAGGTGTAGTGTAGCATTCCATACAATAGGTTTTGTAGACTTATGCGTTTGACATTTTAAAAGATCAGTAAATGGCGTCGTCCATTGGGAATAATTGCGAAGAGATTTTTGCAAAAAGCCGACAAACCCAAGGAACGACCGAACTTCTCGAATATTCTGAAGAGTGGGCCAAAGTTGACTTTCTCAATGCGAGAAGGATCAATTTCAACTCCTCGTTCGGTTATGAGATGTCTGAGATAAGTAATTGATGTCACACTCTAGACCCAAACCTCTGACTTTTAACACACACAATACATTGTGTTGTGTTAACCATATGGAAACTCTTGTGAACTGTCCACATTCGATTGTGAACTTGTATATATTGTAGAGTCTAATATATAGTACATTCAAGAATATTCTAGTCATTAGTATATTCTAGAATTATTCTGTGGTATATTCTAAACGGGTATATTCTTGAGATATTTCTCAAGTATATTCTAGAGATATTCATTCTCGAAAATTGTACAAATACTTGTAACATCTTTGGTCCCTTTCAAGGGATTTAAAACTGTCATGGACACACCAAGCGCAGACTAGGATGGAGCACAAATGATGCGCCACTTTCTGTTGGCAAGGACCGATTTCAATCGCTCACCTTCTAGTTTCAGTGGGGGTCACAACCGCTCACTTTCCTGGTGGGGATCACGTGAGTTTCTCGCTAGCACTACCGTTTGTGCTGTGTCTTGGGTCAACCTTGACTATTTACCCTCTCATAATAGAAGTCAGCAACCACTTCACTTGCACTCCTTCACCCATTGTTGTTCCAGTTCTCGGTGAGGGTCGCATGATCGCTCACGTCCGTTCGTGTTCCAGTTCTCGGTGAGGGCCGCATGGTCGCTCACGCCCGTTTGTGTTTTGTTCTCAGTGAGGGCCGCATGGTCACTCACGTCCGTTCATGTTCTAGTTCTTGGTGAGGGCCGCATGGTTGCTCACACCCATTGGTGTTCGTGTTCCAACTCTTGGCGAGGACCGACATGGTCTCTCATGCCTGTTGGTGTTCATGTTCCCCGTGAGGACCGCACATGGTCACTCACACCCGTTGGTATTCATGTTCCAGTCTCCGATGAGGACCGCACATGGTTGCTCACTCCAATTATTGTTCGTGTTCCAAATCCCGACGAGGACCGACATGGTTGCTCATGCCTGCTATTGTTCATGTTCCAGTTCCCGGTGAGGACCACACATGGTCGCTCACGCCCATTGGTATTCGTGTTCCAATTCCCAATGAGAACCACACATGGTCACTCATGCCCGTTGGTGTTCATGCTCCCCATGAGGACCACACATGGTCGCTCACGCCTGTTGGTATTCGTGTTCCAGTTCCCAACGAGGACCGCACATGGTCGCTCATGCTCGTTGGTGTTCATGCTCCCCATGAGGACCACACATGGTTGCTCACGCCTGTTGGTATTCGTGTTCCAGTCTTGGGCAAGGACCGCACATGGTCGCTCATGCCCGTTGGTGTTCAATACCTCGACTTCTAGAAGGGTTACTCCTTGTCTAGGATTTACAAAATACTTTGGAGGTGGTCTAAGATTTTCATTAGCAATATCCCCTTAAGCCAATGACCGGTTTGGGAAGGCGGCGTAAGAGGGGGGATAATATCACACTCTAGACTCGAACCTCTGACTTTTAACACACACAATACATTGTGTTGTGCTAACTATATGGAAACTCTTGTGAACTGTCCACATTCGATTGTGAACTTGTATATATTATAGAGTCTACAATATAGTACATTCAAGAATATTCTAGTCATTAGTATATTCTAGAATTATTCTGTGGTATATTCTAAACAGGTATATTCTCGAGATATTTCTCGAGTATATTCTAGAGATATTCATTCTTGGAAATTGTATAAATACTTGTAACATCCTTGGTCCCTTTCAAGGGATTCAACACAAGTCATTAACACATCAATCTAGTATTCTTGTTTCGCCTCATCTGTCTCCTTGATCTTTATTTTTGTCTTCATGGTCTCATGTCGCTCACAACATCTAGAGTTCCTAGCCTCGTCACATCTAGCTCCAAGTTCATCTGTCGCTCGTAGCCCCATCATCTGTGCTCCATCCTAGTCCGCGCTTGGTGTGTCCATGACAATTGATTTCTTGAAGAACTCACATTTTCAGATCTTCGCATAGAATTGCTTGTCGCGCAATGTTGGTAAAACAAAACGGACATGTTCAACATGTTCTTCTAATGTACAACTATAAACTAGAATATCATCCAAGAAAATAACGACAAATTTTCCAAGTTGTTCTCAGAAAATGTCATTAATTTCTTGTTGAAATGTGCCAAGAGCATTGGTCAAACTGAAAGCATAAACAAAAACTCATAATGGCCATAGTGTGTATGAAATGCCATTTGAGGAACATCTTCCTCACTTATACGAATTTGATGGTAGCTCGTACGAAGATCAAGTTTCATAAAATATCGAGCTCCCTGGGGGTGGTCAATCAGATCGTCAACCCGGGGCAATGGATATGAATTCTTGATGGTCACTTTATTCACGCTGTCGTGAAGAAAACTGGCCCTAAGAGGAATCAAGGAATTAAAGGCATGAACCCGCCCTTTCACGACTGTGTGAATTGATTCATTGTATATAACTAGGAATAGGACGACTGATGTAAAGATACTAGGTAGGACACATTTATTAATTAGGAAATCGATGCGTATATCTCTATCCAAAAGGATAGAGAATTAAGTTGACGTGTTTTGATGTAACAGCCTCCTCAGCGACTTATAAAAGAGAGAAGAGAAGAGAAGAGAAAGAAAGGGATCACGTTTTGGGAAAAGGAGGTGTTGTCGGACTGGGAACCGAGCTCTCTCTTCCTCTACCATCATTCTCTGCAAGGTTTCCATCATTGTAATTACCACGGTCGTTGTAATTGAATCTCTTGCTTCTGTGTTATTTTGTGTCATCTGCGTTATTTGTGTTTCCGGGAGTATCTTCTTTCATCTCTCTCGAGTGTGCTCTTTGATTGAATTGGTATACGCGTTGGTGGTCCAATCAGCCAGTAAGCGTCGTTGGTTGCTGATAGGTCTAGCAGCCCTCGCGCTGTCGCGCTCCTCACTTCCTTTTGTCTTGCTCCTCGGTTCAGGGTCCCTGCGGTTCCACCTTATTTCACCCACGCACGCATAATTACGTGACATATTTGGTGAACCCGATGTGAAACAAGGCGATAGAGGAGTGAAGATGAGGGGATCGGAGCTCACCGAAGCCATGGTAGCAACGGTCGATCGAATAGTAAGTGCTTGCGAGGGCACTGGCACCCTCGACAGGGCCATTGAAGCAATTGTCGGCACGATAGGCCGATTCGGTGGGAAGGATGCCACGAGCTATTTGGTGGCTTACTGAGCCGAGATCGTAATGAGAGACATCCCGGAGGATAGGTGTCCGGCCGGGTTCCCTCAGGTGGCGACACCGCGCATCCACGCAGAGGTGCTCGAGGTACAGGTTGGATGTTGGACCTGGGGAGAATTCAAAGCACGGCTCCTCGAAAGGTACGGGCTTGATGACGCGCTTCGGTTATCGAAGCGGGACTTCATGGAGTGGGTGGAAACCCTCGGAAAGGGGAGGAATGCGTCGACGCTCCTCCGGGAGTTCAAGGAGCGCTTCACACGGCTCTCGATGCTAGACAGTACCGTGCTAGACACGAGCTGTGCCCTGTTGTTTGTCAAATCGGTGGACGTGCGGGATAGGGGCCAGGTGGGTCTCCTGCTGGAGACAAATGATGGGCTGACGACTGACTGGACCATGGTCAAAGGGGTCTACGGCCGCTTCGACAAACGGCGAGAGTGGGGCGACGAGAAGTCATCGGCGATGGGACCCACCCCGGCAAGGAAGTTCGATGAGCCTTTGCCGACACGAAGGGAGGAAACCTGGGGTTGGAGTGAAACTGGCCCAGCGTCGACCGGAGCAGTCAAGGGCTAATCCAGGAGAGCGTCTCTTGAGGAGCTGACACAAATGGTGCGCGACCTGAAGATCGCGCAGGCCCGGAGAGATAGTGGAGGGTAGCCACGCGACCGAAGGCGACCGACTGGACAACGGTGTATGTGGTGCGACACGGTCGGACACAGCCGGCGAGATTGAGTGGAGTTTGCCGAAGCCCTTAGGGGTAATGTGGTGTACTTATGGAACGGATGGGTGCATGCTGGTGATACTCGGAGAGAGGTGGAGACGAATTTCGGGCGTGGCGGGATGCAGCGGCTAATGGAAGAAGTGGAGGTGCGCCATGTGGAGGCCGTCCATTATTCAGCATCGGTCAGGATCCGGGTGGGAGGTGACGAAGATCGGAAAACGAAGGACGCTGACTTCTGGCCCTCGGTGCTAGAAGGCCTCTCCGGTGCACAACTGAAGAAGGAGGAAGTGAGTTGCGCAGGACGGCGGGTCCGGGAGGTCACCAGATGGGGCGATCCGATTGAGGAGAAGACCGGTCTCATGGAAGCCGCGTGCCGGAACTACGAGGTTCTGGTAGAAGACAAGCGTGCGGGAAAGGCTGGAGGTGCCAAGCCCTCACAGCGGTACAAGACCTGGACAATGCCGGTAACCCCGGCGCACCGGACAAAACGAAGCGGGCCAGTTACCAGCTAAGCATTGTGATTGAAAGGAGGACGGACCTGTGGAAGGTTCTAGAAGAACGGATCCTCGACAACAAGGTCAAGTTATCATTGCGGGAAGTGCTTGGGATCGCGAAGAAGGAATTCCACGATTCCATCGTAGATTTAGTAAAGCGCAAGTGGCTCTCTACATAGCCGGAACCGGAGAAGCCGGTGGAGGTGCAGACGACGCACTTGGAGGATGCGGCCCTAGAAGACAAGTTGACGGATAGCCACTACTCGAGTTTACATTGGGCCAGGGCCACCACGGAAACCCCTGTCCGGATTGGGGACGTGCAGGACCTGGTGGTTGCATTGATAGACAATGGTTCGGACATAAACATGATGTCCATGGACTTCTACAGGAAAGGGAAATGGCCAATCAACACCAAACACAGGTGGAAGATTCGCGCGGCGACGTGCGCTACGGAGGAGCTGCATGGTGCGTGCCCGAATGTACGCGTAAAGGTCGGCGACATCAAGATAGATCAACACTTCTTTGTGCAATAGACATCGTCGCACCTGGTGATACTCGGCGAGCCGTACATTACAGCGGCACGTATGGAGACAAGGGTGCTAGATAACGGTTCAGGGTACGCGCGCGTAAAGAGCCAAGATGGACGACACTCCGTCCAATTCTTGAACGTGCGACCGAACCATGAGCGGAACCGCGAAACCCACGGCGGCGATAGCCGAGGGGATTTTTTGAGAGGGCTATCAAGGCGTGGGGCCGCGATAGTTCGGGCACCCCCGGGGAACCCCACACCTGTACCATAGGTAGGAAGTTTTGGTTCTCCGATAGCGGATGTTGTACGATAGCCGGCATCGTTGGCCGGGAGAAGAAGCCGGTAGAGGAACAGCTCAAGACATGCGGAGTCCTCGACCCCGATGAGGAAACTAGTGGCGCCGTGGAGGCGATCTCTTTCGACGACACCCTCGGGGAAATCGGGAAGGTGATCGAGGAAGGCCTCAGTGGAGACCGGATGATTCGGGTTAACTCGGTGGGAATGTACAAAGTCATCGCCGACTTCGGGGGAAGGGTTAGGTCGGATCGGACGGCCTGCGTGGATACAAGGTACAAGACTGTGGACCGGAAGGTGAGGCCAGTTGCGGCACCCTTGTCGGAGGGCAGCGAGGAACGAATAAAAGGGGTCGCGTGGGACCCAAGTTTATGGCATCTGGCCGGCATAGGACACTGGTTCACCGACATAACGCTACAGGAGCTCAAGGTTGGTGGGGGTGGCTTTCTACTACCGGCGGAGGAGGAACGGTTTCGGGGAATGCTCAGGAGGCATAGGAAAGCCTTTGCATTCTCACCGGAAGATATCGGGTGTGTGAACATGAAGATTGTGGAGCCGATGGTTATCTTTACGGTACCGCATGTGCCGTGGAATCTCAAACCAATTCCAGTACCCAGAGCTCACATCCCGAAGCTGATGGAGCTGCTGAAGCAGAAGGTGGAGATGGGCATCCTCAAACTGTCGAGTGCCCCATACTCGAATCGGTGGTTCACTGTGCCTAAGAAGAACGGTACGTTGCGCTTTATTCAGGACCTGCAACCTGTCAACAAGGTGACCATTTGGAACGTAGGGATCGGACTAACCATTGAGGAGTTCGCGGAGGCCTTCGCCGGAAGGTCGATCTATTTGGTCGGGGATCTATACTCAGGGTACGACCAGTTCCAACTAACCGTGGAGAGGAGGGATATTACGACGATGCAGACTCCTCTCGGCCTGGTGCGGATGTGCACCTTGCTGCAGGGAGGGACCAACTCGGTGGCCCACATGGTGAACGCTATGAACAAGGTGCTAAGGGACTACATCCCAGACATCACCATGCCGTTTTTGGACGACATACCGATAAAGGGATGTTCAGTGGAAGATAAGGATGATTCGGTTGAGCCAGACGGTTACCGAAGGTTTGTTGGGGACCATATTGAAGATTGCGAGAAGGTGCTACAGAGGCTTGAGAACGCGTGGCTCACCTTCTCTGAAGAGAAGTTAGCTTTCGGGCAGTCAGAGATCCTGGTATTCGGGCACTTGTGCGGCCCTTACGGCCGGAAACCATCTTCGGCGAAGGTGGAGGCCATCTCCGCAATGAAGGATGAATACAGGTCTATAACGGAGGTCCGAAGGTTCTTGGGGGCGTGTGTGTTCTATCACATCTGGATTCCGCACTACGCACACGTCGCGGAACCACTCTATGGGCTGCTGAAAAAGGGGCATAAATTCGAATGGGGCGAGGAGCATACGGAGTCGATCCGGAGACTGAAGGAGGCGCTTATTGGCGGCACGCGGTTCCCCATCCGGTTTGGGGCAAAGGTTCTCAGTGAGCGACAACGAGGATACACCCAAGTTAAGCGCAAATTATGTGGTATCGTTTCGGCAGTCAAGACCGATAAAGAATACCTAATAGGGACAGAAGTAATCATTGAGACAGACTGCCTGCCAATCCTTGGTATAGTTTCCGGATGCGCAACTCCGGACCTGGCGATGCTTAGGTGGATCGCATACATTAAGTCCCTGGATCCGGAGATATGACACATCTTCGGAAAGGACAACACAATGGCCAAAATGCTTTCTAGAGCGCGGTTTGACGACGAGAACGACATGGTTTCGAAGGACGAAGAAGTCGGCGTAGAATTCTTCGAGTCGGCTCGTGTAGCGACAAGGGCAGGGAGCACTCCGTCGCTTAACGAGTTCAGCGAGAGCGAGTACGACGGGGAGTGGCTCCAGATTGGAAGGTTCCTAAGGACAATGACGTCGGACGTGGCATGGACCAGAGAGGAGGCTAACCGGATCCGGAAGAAAGCGTACTGATTCTTCCTACGGGACGGAAGTATATGGAAGCCCCCAAAGAAGCGAGGCAGTGTTCCGCTCCGTGTAGTGGCGAGAAACGACGAGCAGGACAGGTTGTTAACGGCGTACCACGAGAGTCCTTAGGCCGGACACTACGGGACATGGGCCACGTTCGAGAAACTGAAAGAGAAGTATTGGTGGCCGGGGCTATATTGGGATGTGTACCAGTTCGTGACGACGTGCGAAAGCTATCAATTGCAGTCCACACTCGACCTACCCGCCGACTGTCCATTTCAAGTGGAGGCAAACAGGAAGGTGGAGCGCGGACATGGGCCAATCGTAAAGGCGTTGGTACGAGCCTGCGGAGGCCAGGTCGGGAATTGGCCGCGGCTCCTACCCTACGCACTATGGGCAGACCGGACGACGCATAGTTCGGTAACCGGGTTCATGCTAGCGGAGCTGATGTACGGGCAGAAGCCTATCATGCTGGTGGACCGAACGATTTCCTCGTGGGCGGTGATAGATTGGAGGAACGAGATGAGCCGGGAAGAGCTTTTGGTGGCGCCGATTCGACAGCTCGAGCGAAGACTAGAGGACGTGGAGAGGGCAAAGACGAAGCTGCAAACAATGAGGGAAAGGAACAAAGGCCGGTTCGACTGGACACACCGGCTGTGGCCAAAGAAGATCGAGGAAGGCGATTGGGTGTTGGTGCATGACCGCAACCTCGACAACCAGCACAAGGCTACGCGCAAATTCACGAGGAAGTGGTTCAGGCCCTACGTCGTAACGAGGTGAATGACAACGAGACGTATCATCTTGCGGAGCTCGAGGGGACGCGATTAACAATGCCGATAGCCGGGAAATGGGTCAAGGCGTCCAAAAATCGGCATGAGGACGAGCCGGATCCGGGATGCGTGACTGACGACGACGACCGGTTCGAAGCAGACGAGGATTCGGGAAGTGACGGATGATTACAGACCGGTCTTCTCCGGCAATTGCTCGTGTTTGGCACATACCGGTGGATGCGCAGTTTGGTGGGGGTGGATGTTGTGAAGAAAACCAGCCCTAAGAGGAATCAAGGAATTAAAGGCGTGAACCCGCCCGTTCGCGAGTGTGTGTGAATTGATTCATTGTATATAACTAGGAATAGGACGGCTGACGTAAAGATACTAGGTAGGACACATTTATTAATTAGGAAATCGATGCGTATCTCTGTCTGAAAGGACAGAGAATTAAGTTGACGTGTTTTGATGTAACGGCCTCCTCGGCGACTTATAAAAGAGAGAAGAGAAGAGGAAGAAAGGGATCACGTTTTGGGAAAAGAAGGAGGTGTTGTCAGACTGGGAACTGAGCTCTCTCTTCCTCTACCATCATTCTCTGCAGGGTTGCCATCGTTGTAATTACCACAATCGTTGTAATTGAATCTCTTGTTTCTGTGTTATTTGTGTCATCTGCATTATTTGTGTTTCCAGGAGTGTCTTCTTTCATCTCTCTCGAGTGTGCTCTTTCGTTGAATCGGTATAAGCGTTGGTGGTCCAATCAGTCGGTAAGCGTCGCCGGCTGCTGATAGGTCTAGCAGCCCTCGCACTGTCACACTCCTCACTTCCTTTTGTCTCTCTTGCTCCTCGGTTCAGGGCCCCCGCGGTCCCGCCTTATTTCACCCACGCACGTGTAATTATGCGACAACACGTTGATAATTAATACACATATGCCATGTGCCTTCTTTCGTTTTTACCAAGAGAATAGGTGAACCCAATGGAGATTTACTATAATGTATATAACCCATTCGTAAATAGTCGAACCTTGAGTTGCTAAGATACCTCATCCTCTTCGGATCGACTTAAGCGCGGAGGTATACTTATTGGTGCAACGACAGGTACAATATCTATACGATGGTCTATATTACGTTTAGGAGGTAACCCATGTGGTAGTTCACTTGGGAAAACATAACGAAAATCATTTAAGATTTCATTGAGTTGTTTTTGTTCAAAATATGGTAAACGACTCGAGACACTATCGATATTATAAACGTGAATGTTCGGATCAACTACACAATAAAATAAAGAAGAACAAGACAACTCAGATATTGATGTCGAGAAAACAATGGAAAGAGATTGTTATTTTACATGAGTACAATCGTTTAGTACAAAGGTAATGGAATGGTGAACCCA
Source organism: Azolla caroliniana (assembly GCF_043228905.1). NCBI lineage: Eukaryota > Viridiplantae > Streptophyta > Polypodiopsida > Salviniales > Salviniaceae > Azolla > Azolla caroliniana. Next base: position 5,521,441 of record NW_028230444.1, on the reverse strand, counting down.
ATCAATAGATAAAGAGAAGAGTTTTTATTATAAAACCAAGGACCCCCAGTATTACATTTGTGGTACAAAGATTCATTACATGGAAGTCTACTTCCTCTATATATAAGTATCAATAGAAATTTCTAATGAATGAATCGGCACGTTGATGTATTGTACACTTCCATAAGCCAAGTGCAGCTTTTAGGTATGATCACTTACGGTGGGTTGGATTCCCCATATGTGAACCAAATGATCATTCACAATGTTGTGTGAGCTTCCCAAATCAAATAAGAATTGTACGGGAGATCCATTGATATACCCGTTTGCACATAGTAAATCATTGGGCCCCAATACATAGTGAGGCAAAGAACATATACAATTACTTAAATGATAAGTATAGACATCAAGGACATCAGGAATCAAACCTTTATGGTTTGCAACTTTGGTTTTGTTGTTGTACACATAACGTTGGTAAGGGTAGGTCATTAATATTTACATTAGTGAAGGGTATGTTCACTAATGTTAAAAAAGGGGCTAATGTGATTGGATAGAAGGAATGATATGTGCATGCACTATCATGATTTGAGCAACCAATGAATGGAGACCCTTTTAGAAAGGCACATCTATTGAAGGGGCCTAGGAAAAGGTATAAATATGAGGCTTAGCTACCCTCATAAGGACATTACGTTGGAAGGCTGTTGTCTTAGACATCGGTGGTGCAGGCTTGGCTTTCGTCTCGATGATCTTGTTTATCTCTTCCAAGGTATTAGTCATCCTAATATCCAACGGTATGGGACGTCGGTGGTAGGTTGGCTATCTCTAGATCATAGCTCAGGGGTGGTAAGGTGGAATGGGTTCTTCTATCACATCCCCAAAGAGCAACCTAATGGTCAGGCCACACGAGCCCTCTTTTCGTAGTAGGCCCATGTGGCCCATCACATGGTTACATCATTACAAATGCCTTTCGTAATGATGATCTCATGGTGGCATCGTAACCATGCAACGAGGGAGGGATGTTGGATGTGTGTGTCATAGGAGCGACCTCACTTGAAGTGGGTCAAGCCCTACACTCTCAACATCATTGTGGCTATGATCGTTTCGTTATAACGCATAGTCGGATCAAAGTGACCAACATGGATAATGTAAATAATCAAGAGATGGATTCTATGCAGCGGAATAGCTATGAACTATGTGTGTATGAGAGAGAGAGAGAGTGAGTGAGGGAGGGAGACAAGGAGTAAGACATAGAGAATACGCAAGGTAAAGTATATTAACAAAGGAGAAAGACTCAACATTATACAAGGTGGGAGGAGGATGCTTTATATAGTCACCCTCTCTCTTCATTAACTACAAGACTCATGGAGCATGGGGAATGTGAAAGATCATAAGTTATGTGTCATAGAAAATGATTCTATGACTCATACTAAATGCTAGAATACAAAGTGGTGACATAATGGTGACTCTTGAACGTTGGAGTGTCTATTCACTCTCAAGGTGAGAGTTCACACACTAGACCAAGTTGAGCTTGATTCTTAACACGCCCCCTCAAGCTCAAGTCGGGTCGGTTTCAGACGATATCCGAAATTCGCTTCGACTCGTGTTCCGGTGTCCGCGTCGACTCGCATTTATGCGGAGTTGTGGAATCCGTGCTCCATCTTGCGTTGTGCGTAGTTGCGAAGTCTGTGCTTCGGCTTGCGTCTTTCTTCGCAGCTTTGCGCGGTAGATCAGCTCTTCACGGCTTCGTTGCGTGGTTGTCGAATCCACGCATTATTGCGTAGTGTCTTCAGTACTCCCCCTCAAGCTTGGCAGGTCAGGGATCGTCAATCCGAGATCGGTCATGAATTGCCATAGCTTGTCGGCTCCTAAGGCTTTAGTGAAGATGTCAGTCGTTTGAAGATTGGTGCTAATGTGTTGTAGGTCGACATCACCAGCTAGAATGCGCTCTCGAATGAAGTGATAGTGCACTTTGATGTGCTTTGTCCACGCATGGAACACCGGATCTGAGCCAGATAGACGTTCCACATATTGTCGCAGTAAAGGGAAGTCAGATCCTTGATGGGTACGCCCAGATCCTTGAGTATCCTTTTGAGCCATACGGCTTCACATGCGGCCATTGTTGCGCCCCTGTATTCCACCTCTGTGCTCGAAAGAGCAACGATTGGTTGCTTTTTCCTGCTCCAGGATATTGCTCCGCTGCCGAGGGAAAAAACAAATCCGGAGGTTGATCTTCTATCAGCTTTGTAGCCGGCCCAATCAGCGTCTGTGTACCCCTCAAGTCGTATTGGCATCACGGTCTTGTAGAGGATGCCGCAATCCATTGTGCCACTCACGTATCGTAGAACTCACTTAGCGCAATCCAAGTGAGTATCACGCGATGTTTGCATGAATTGGTTAAGGAGACCGACTGGATAATTGAGATCGGGTCGTGTGATCGTGAGGTAGATGAGACTCTGAATGAGTTGCCGATACTTAGTCGGCTCACACGCTTTGGTGCCGGAGTTTGCATCTAGTTTGAGATTGCGATCAAGCGGGGTTGCCGCGGATTTGCAGTCAGCCATTCTGAACTTGTATAACAAGTTGAGGATGTAGTGCCGTTGAGATATCATGATTCCGGCCGGAGTCCGAATTACCTCGATGCCGAGGAAGTAGTGTAGCTCTTTCATGTCCGTCATCTCGAACTTGTCGGAAAGGAGGGATTTGACCTTATTGATTTGGATGAGGTGCTCACCTCCAATGACTAGGTCATCCACATATAAGATGATGACAATCGGACTTGCGGAATCGCTTCATATGTAGAGGGAGTTATCCGATTTTGAAATACGAAAGTTGATATGAGGAAGATATTGCGTTATCTTCGAATGCCAAGCACGCGGTGCTAGCTTCAGGTTGTAGAGTGGCTTCTTGAGTCGGCATAGAGCTTTCGGATGGGTGCTCAAGTTGAACCGGATGGTTGTATCATGTACACCTCCTCTTCTAATTCGCCTTGTAGAAAAACGTTCTTGACGTCCATTTGACGGAGGTGCCACCCTTTTGCCTCGGCAAGCGCAATTACTGTCCGTACCATCGTCATCTTTGCCACCGGGGCAAAGGTCTCTTCGTAGTCAACTCCGTGCGTTTATGCGTAGCCTTTCACTATGAGTCGCGCTTTGTAGCGGTTGATGGAACCGTTGACGTTGTACTTCACTTTGTAAACCCATCTTCATCCAATCGCCTTTTTGTGTGGTGAGGTGGGAACGAGATCCCACGTCTCGTTCTTGCATAGTGCCTGCATCTCCTCGTTCATGGCTTCGATCCATCGCGGATCCTTGGCTGCTTTGGAAAATGTTTCTGGCTCGCGTACTGTCGCCACCTTCAACATAAAGGCATAGTGATATGCCATGTAGTCGTTGTAGCTGAATCGGCTAACCAGATTCTTTTCATGGGTGGAGTGACGGAGCTTTTCATTTGCAGAGATGAGGGCTTTCTTAGCTCCGATTGGTACATCGAAGCCGCCGAACTCACTTTTGAGTGACTGAGTCGACTCGTCGTTGAAGCGATCGTCTTTGTATTCCGACATTTTCGCCTTGCCTTTGTCCATCTTCGGGCTAGGCGGTGATGTGCTTTGACTGCTCAGGGGCTATTGTGGCCCACTTAGCCTTGTGGTAATCGGGCTATCTTCAAACATGTCTTTGAGGCGATCTCCACCTTCTCGCTCTTGTTCGGCCGGTTCCGCGTCGATCGGGGTCGAAGTCGGAAACTTCTCTAGTGCGTACCAGCATGCGAATTCGTCGAACACGACGTCTCGACTTACTCGAACTTTTCGAGTAGATGGGTTGTAGCATTTGTACCCCTTTTGTTCGAGTGAGTATCCTACGAGGATACATTTCTCCGACTTTGGATCTAGCTTTTGCCGCTTTTCGTTGGGTATGTGCACGTATGTTATCGTGGGAAATATCCGGGTGTGCGATAAGTCCGGTTTCTTTCCAAAGTATTTTTCGTGTGGAGATCTCTCGTGCACTCTGGATGTTGTGCACTGGTTCATTAGGTAGACGGCCGTATTTGCAGCTTCGGCCCAATATGACTTGGGCATATGCTTCTCGTTCATCATGGCCCGTGCTACTTCAAGGATGTGCCGATTTTTGCGCTCGGCTACTCCGTTTTGTTGCGGTGTGTCGGCAAGTGAATTCTCGCTGAATTCCTTCCTTTCGGAGATATGGCATGAAATCGTCCGAGAAGTACTCCTTGCCACCATCCGATCGAAGGCATCGTACATGACGACCAGTGGCTTTTTTGACTTCGTTTTTAAACCTTTGGAAGTGTCCGAACATTTCGCTCTTTTGCCGCATTGGATAGAGCCACGTATGCCTGGAGAAGTCGTCGATGAAGGGCACGTAATATCGGCATCCGCCGAATGTAGCCGTCTGCGCCGGTCCCCATACGTCGGAATGGAAGTCTACATCGAGTAGACCTTTGCTCACGTTCCGCTCTTTCGAGAATGGGTGTTGGTGTTGCTTGCCGAATTGGCACGCTTCGCATACACCTTCAATCTCCTTCTCTTTGAATGTCCGGAGTCGGATGACAACTCCTTTCGATTTCATTGCTTGGAGCTTGTTGAGATTGATGTAGCCGATTTGCTTGTGCCATAGCTCTATGTCGGAGTCGGCATTCGTGCTTTTTGTGAACATGGAGGATTTCATCTCATGTGAATCGAGAATAAACATCCGGCCCTCTCTTCTTCCGCGCATGATGATTCGACCCTCTTTTTCGATGAAGCACCCTTCTTGGTCGAATCGTACTTGCATCCCTTGCTCAACCATTTGGCTGACCGAGACCAAATTCTTCGTGATGGTGGGAACATGCAAGACATTTTTAATGTATGTTTGCTTACCTCTTTCGCCGAACGGAACATTGCTGATGTGCCGAATCAGGTGCGTAGTGTCATCTCCGGTTTCGACATAACCGGGTCGCTCCGGCTCTCGAAGTTCAAGAAACCATTCTTTATGAGATGTCATATGGTTTGAGGCTCCGCAGTCAACAAACCATACGTCCTCCGGATTGAGGGCACTAGTTGAGGTAGAGGCCGACCTAGAGTTTGCTCTGTGTTTCATCATGAACATTCTGCCACGATCTTCGTAGTCGGACTTGTGCCTATACATTATGCTATACTCTTCGTAGTTGGAATTGTGCACGTAATTCGTGAGTTGTCGGCTTGTGGAAGCCAATTCGCGCATCTTCTTTCGGCACTCTTCTTCGTGGTGGCCGAGCTTTCTGCAATATCAGCATTTGGTTGCATTTTGATAGCTCAGGCCGGAGTGGAAGCTCCCCCTTCTTGTGAAGGTTCCTTTTTGGCTTCCATTTTGCGGCCGAAATTGGGAGTTGTTGTCGTAGGTCGGACCTCATCCACCTTGTCCTTGGTCGAATCGGCCTCTCGGTTGTCCGTGTCCTCTTCCTCCGTTCGAGTGCATGTAGAGCATGTGGCCTTCCGACTCATTGCTCCTTGTACACACGTGGTTTTCTTCGACCAATAGCATTGATTGGAGCTCGAAGAAAGAGGGAGATTTCTCCCTTGCTAGAACGGCGGTTCGCATTGCGCCGAACCGTGGTGCAAGGCCGCCGAGGCATATTTGCACCATCTCATCATCATCGATATTTACACTTATCGAGCCGAGCGAGTCACAAAGCTCCTTGATCTTCAAGGTGTATGTCATGATGGACATGTCCCTTTGTTAAATGTTGTTCAACTCTTGGTGGAGTTGAAGCCTTCTTGCAGTTGTGTTCACTGCGAAAATCTTTCGTAGATTTTCCCATGCCTCCTTCGGCGTCTTGGCTTCGCGAATCTAGCCGAACATGTGATCATGAACACATGTCGCCAAGCAATACATCATGCGGCTTGCAGCTTGCTCCCATGTCGTGTATCCGGGAGCCGTTTCAACGGGTCGGTCTTCGTGCGCACCTTTGATGTAGCTCCAATAGCCTTGTCTGACAAGGTATTGGTGCATCTTGTACTCCCAAGATGCAAAGTTGTTTCGATCCAACTTCTCGATAGGGAGAGCGCTCCCCATTTGAGTATTCATTATGTCGATTCTTCTTCTTCTCTTCGAATGTAAGCTATGTAGCGAAGCTACTATAGCGATGAGCCGGTTCTTGGTCGTCAACATAGGACATAGCGCACGCGGATGGGCTAGATCGAGCTACCAAGTCGCTCTGATACCATGTAAATAATCAAGAGATGGATTCTGTGCAGCGGAATAGATATGAATTGTGTGTGTGTGTATGAAAGAGAGAGAGAGAGAGAGAGAGAGAGAGAGAGAGAGAGAGAGAGAGAGAGAGTGAGAGAGAGAGAGAGTGAGGGAGACAAGGAGTAAGACACAGAGAATACGCAAGGTAAATTATATTAACAAAGGAGAAAGACTCAACATTATACAAGGTGGGAGGAGGATGCTTTATATAGTCACCCTCTCTCTTCATTAACTACAAGACTCATGGAGCATGGGGAATGTGAAAACTCATAAGTTATTTGTCATAGAATATGATTCTATGACTCATACTAAATGCTAGAATACAAAGTGGTGACATAATGGTGACTCTTGACCATTGGAGTGTCTATTCACTCTCAAGGTGAGTTCACACACTAGACCAAGTTGAGCTTGATTCTCAATAGATAACAACAACAAAAATTGTTGAAAAAGGATGGTGACTACCCAATTCTCACAAAAATGTGAAGATGGCCACCAAGATCCTTTCCCCAAAAAGGACAACGTTCGATATACCAAATCATGTAATAAACACTAATATACACATATTTATGTTTATCACATACAATATATGATTAAATACGTATACACATGATTACATATATGCATATATTAAGAAAAATCGTAACATTACATAGCCAACAAATGATGTAATCGAGATACGTAATCCAGGCATATAGCCTCTACGCACACGAAACATCCAAAAATAAGGGTGAACGTAATACGCAATCAAGGTATTCACCTCTTACGCATATGACAGATCACATATCAAATACATAGTAATTGAGGTATTGACCTCATACGCATATGTCACATATGTAACATACGCAATTGAGGTATTGACCTCGTACATATATGACACAAATCACATATCATTTATATGTCAATTGAAATGAGGTATTGACCACATACACATATTTATACAACCAATTAACTACCACAACAACATCATTGAATCAATGAAAAAAACACATATTGACTATACATTATTAGATTGGGAGATGAAAGAACAGAAAAAAAAGAGTTACCGAAGTTCGCTTATTAATGCCTTTTTGGATCAAGGTCGACTGCACATCAATCAATCGCTATCCAACAAAAAATCAATCAACAAACGAAACATTAGAAGAAAAGCTTTGATACCAATTGTGAGCTAGCTACTAATGTAAGCATATGATAAGGATAATATAGATAGAAAAATAAGAGAGGAGAGAGAAAAAAAGGGTGTCGATTCACCCGATCATCCCCGAGCGAAGGGATCAAGACGAACTCGAGCCTCGATGGGCATCCCATACCACCGTTGTGGCATCAGTCATACCTGGTGTAGACACACTCACTACAAGAGTTGACCCACCACAATGACGGAGTCTCGACGTGGTTGATAATGTATCAAATGAGGGTACCTAGGCCTCATATTTATAACCAGACCTAAGGCCCCCAAGCAAGTTCACACTTGTCCTAATGGGTTGTCCCAATCCCAAGGATTAAAAGTAATCCTTCCCTTCTTTACACTCTAGTTTAAGCCTCATACTTTATCCACATGTATAGAATACTACGGTAAAACTTACCACGGGATATTATATGGTCATGTCTGTAACATCGATTGTCCAGTTCATATGTTCAACAATACCACTCTAAACCAAAGTATGTGGGTATCAAAATCCTCACTTTCACAAAAAATAAAGAAGTTTTTAGCATTGAATTCTCCTAGATTGTTTGACTAGAGAGCCTTGACATCAATCCTTTTTTCGTCTTCACAGTGGCCAACCACACTTTGCATTTCTCGAAGGTCTTGTTCTCTATCTTCAATGGGAAAAGCTAGAACTCCCTTGTAGATTTGTCAACAAATATCATGAGGAACTAAAGTCACAGGACGAGCATTGGTTCATACATGTCAAAATGCATTAGCTCGAATTGGTTCATGATGATTCCACATGCATGTTGTGGAGGCTCTTTGTCTACTTCTAGATTAAGCAATGGTCAAAGACCGTTAAAAGTTGAAAAAGGACACGTGTGAAGGATTTGACACTTGTCACCACCTTCTATCATGTTTTGGTGTATGATCTAATTAGCCATGCCACAACACAGATTATGAGTGATTTTTCACCACTGAGTCATATATAGGGGATACAATAACATGAACTTCTTTTCCATTACAACTACAAAATTATTGACAATTAGCTTGATCTAGTGGAATACAAGAAAAAAAAAAAGAAGAATAGAATGAGAATAAACAATTAAGAGAAGTGGATTATCATGATTTAAGTGGGATTGCAATCACTCAAAGATCATCATCATGTTTGGAGGCTTTAAATGGTTACGGAGTTCATGTCTTACTCATAATGCTCTTCACGAAAACCACAATGAGATCCTTGTGCACAATCCTTCCACTATCTACCCTCTTTGGGTGAGATGAGTGAGTGTACTTGTCAACAATACTCAAACTACTAACATGAACTGCAATGACTAAAGCAAACACTAGAAATGAAAAGTCACGTGAAGGGTTTAGCAGAGGCCTGATTTATAATAGTACACATTATCAATGTGTCGCCGAGTAGGCCTCTAAGACTTCAGATTCCTCAAGAATTATAGACTGGCAGTAAGCCAAATTACGCCAAGCTGAGGATTTTTGGATGTGAGGCATATGCCCTCATACCGAAAGATGATCGCTGAAAGCTCGAACCTAGGTCTAGGAAATGCATTTTTCTTGGCTACGGACTAGACAACGAGATTAAATACCAACTCTGGGACCCGGAGCACAAACAAATCGTCCGAAATTTGGACGTAGTGTTCAATGAGTCGGCTATGCACAAAACTGTCGAAAGGTCTATTGAAGTCTGAAGGGTAACTTTCTCGGAAGTGTCGGCCCTTCATGAAGGCCTTGCCCATAACACGAGGTCAGCTTCACGGGTAGCCAAATCAGCTCCAACTGATTTGGCATAACCGAATGTTTCAGCTCAAGACCATCGGATTCTGACCCAAACACCCGATCATGCTAGCCAAGTCATACTAAGGATATCCGAAAGACTGTTGCATCCTCCGGAGAGGTACTCTCCTAGAATCTTCTTCACGGATGTCGGTGAACCGACGTCCTATGAAGAAGCATTGGCATCAACCGATTTAGCTACATGGCATCTGGCAATGGATTCGGCAAAATCAGACCTGGGACCTAGTCAAACAACCGAAAAATTGACGTGTTCTTCCGTGCAAGTGGGTGTATAGTGTTACCCCGTACGAGATGTACGGAGAGTCAATGTGATGAGCGAGGGTCAAATGTTATCATGATGATTGTTGTATGTGTGTAGGGGGCATAAATGTAATTATAAGTCAATACATATGTGAACACATGCACACGTGTGTGCATGTGGATGGATACGAGGAGGTGTGAGTGAGTGTCCAGTATGAATGCTCTAGGGGGCTTACACCCCTTTGTATCTACCCCCTCTTGTACTATTTAACCCCCTTATGGGGAATGAATGAAAAATGAATAACCATTTTCTCTCTCTCTTTGTCATCTCTCTCTCTCTCTCTCCCCCTTAACGTTGAATCCCCTTGGGAGGGGGGTGGAGCCATTCTAGGCACCACCCCCCACCCCACAATGCTTCTCAATCCACATGATCTCTCTTGCCATCAATCCCATACTCTCCATCATCATCATAACCACCATGTCTATCTTTATCATGATTATCATCGTCCTTAACCCTAACCCTAAAACCTACAACACCTTTTGGGGACCACTAAGGCGACCCCCCTTTGGAAACGGAGTCGAAGAATGATACACGGATGTGCAAGCCATAGCAACTAAGTGCAAGAAATGGCGAAACGCGAAAATGACAATGAAGATGTTGGAGGAAGTCTATGGAGGAATGCATGAATGGCAACAATGTTTGTGCGAGGTTGCGATTAATGTCCATGTGTGTGTTTCCGAAAGTGGTTAGCGACAATGTGTGTGTTCTCAAAAGTGTGGTGCAAGATGCACGGCTGGACAAACAGCAACACATAGGGAACCGGTGCCAGCACAACCGGAAAGACAAGCCCACCAGGAGACTGCGGAGAAAGTCGCAGTGTGTGGAGCGGATACCGGCAGGATGTGCTGAGAATGCACGGGCAATGGTTCCAGAAGAAGAAATGCGCAGACAGTCGGAACCGGAATCGGAACCAGAACCCAAGTCGGTTAACACCGAAGGGTCAAAGAAGACGGAGATGGAGATGCAGACGCAAACCAGACATCAACCAACAGCGCCAGAAAGATACGGCCGGATGCACTAGACAAAGGCGACCAAAAAGACACAAGACACAATAGGATGGGACAACACAGACGGACGGACCGGACACGCAACCAGAAGACAGCAGGGCCGACAAGGCCAGCGAGCCAGACATCTGGAGATGGACCGGACAGACATGGCTAGTTGAGCTAGACAACGGAAAAAGCGGCCAGAAGGGCCGGAAACTGGTCGAAATTGCCGGACAGTGGCTGGAGCAGCCGGACAAGGCCGGGGAAGTAGACAGGTCCCCGGGACGACGGACCGGACGCACACGCACGAGCGGAAGACGATGGATGGTGCCGGACGATGACGGAACCGACACGATAGCGACAACGACGGCCGGAATACAATGACGACGCCGAATGGCCGCAGAACGTTCATTGAGAATGACGACGAAAAAAAAAAAAAAAAAACTACGAACAACAACGAAAGAGAAGTCGGTGTGGTTGGATAGGAGCGGAAGAGCAGTCAACTACATCCAAAATGGCAACACCAACTGAGATGGAGGAGAGGCCGGAAAAGCGTCAGCCAGAGAGCGACCGAAGAGCCATCGAAGGGGCTGGCTGGAGTGGCCGAACGGTATCAAAATCAACGCAGCCGGACCGGACGGGCAAAACAAACGCACGAGGCCAGACAGCGGCCAAGACAGAGACCTAAAGAGCCGGAGACCTCAAAAAGTTGTGGCCAAACCGCAGGTTGAATAGCGGACAAGACGCAAGACGACCACGACGGAAGGACAATGATAGATAGTAACAATGGGAAGCGGTTGCCGGACATCCAGCCGGAATGAACAACGTCGAAGTCGCGGCCGGATGAAGTGGCGGTGCCCGGACGGGCCAAATAGAGATGGACGGCAACAATAGAAAACTGATGACGACAACGTTGGACATGCCGCCGAGGGGCAGAGGAAGAACAGCAAACGATGCCTACAAGGCAAGGATAAAGAGGAAGCAAGCAAAAGCAAAAGACTGTGAGAAACAGAGAATAAGAAACAAGAAGAAATAGATCAAGAAGAGAAAGACAAAAGAAACATGGATAGACAGAGAAGAGACAGAAGTAGAAGAAGGGAAAGAGAAGAAGCAGAGAAGAAAGAGGAAAGAGAAGCAGCAGTGGCATAAGAGAGAAAAAGAAGAAGAGAAAGAAGAAAATCGAAGAAGAGAAAGGCATAGAGAGACAGACGCGAGCACGAGAGAGACAGAGATACAAGAGCAAGAAAAAGAAAAGACAAAAACAGAAAAATGAGGGAAAAAGAGAATGATAAAAGAGCATCCAAGAAATTTCTAAACAATGAGGGCATCCCACAAATTTCCAAAAACCTGAGGGCATTGTCAAAATTTTAAAAACATAAAGGGTATTCATAAAGATTTCATAAACATAAGGGTACAATATAAAATTTTAAAAACAAGAGGGCACCACTAGAATTTTGAAAATCCCCAAGACTACTCACACACACTCAAAACAAAGGAAGAACACACATACATACGACATGATTTTGGACCCATGACGAAGTTCGTAAGCCGACAGAACGAGAATGTTTGTGTCGCGGACGATTTGCTGACCGACAAAGATGTTCGAGTCAAGCATTCCGATCGAGGGAGTCGATCGTTGAAAGAACCGATGGAAGTTTCGGTCGAAGAAATATCATCATCAAGGCATGTGGGATCGACGTGCAAGGCACTTTCCCACGGGCGTGCCATATTGTGTTACCCCGTACGAGATGTACGGAGAGTCAATGTGATGAGCGAGGGTCAAATGTTATCATGATGATTGTTGTGTGTGTGTAGGGGGCATAAATGTAATTGTATGTCAATACATATGTGAACACATGCACACGTGTGTGCATGTGGATGGATACAAGGAGGTGTGAGTGAGTGTCCAGTATGAATGCTCTAGGGGGCTTACACCCCTTTGTATCTACCCCCTCTTGTACTATTTAACCCCCTTATGGGGAATGAATGAAAAATGAATAACCATTTTCTCTCTCTCTTTGTCATCTCTCTCTCTCTCTCCCCCTTAACGTTGAATCCCCTTGGGAGGGGGGTGGAGCCATTCTAGGCACCACCCCCCACCCCACAATGCTTCTCAATTCACATGATCTCTCTTGCCATCAATCCCATACTCTCCATCATCATCATAACCACCATGTCTATCTTTATCATGATTATCATCGTCCTTAACCCTAACCCTAAAACCTACAACATATAGACTAAAAGAGACGTCTGATTCGGCCACCCCAAAATTCAAGGTCAAACTAGTAGCAAAAGGGTTTCGACAAGAACATGGCATCAACTTCGACAAAATCTTTTCGCCAATGGTGAAAATGGCAATCCTACGCTTTATGCTCGACATCGTGGCAACCGAGAATTTGGAATTGATTCAATTAGATGTAAAAACGACATTCCTCTATGGTGACCTAGAGGAGGAAATTTATATGGAATAGCCGAAAGGCTTCATGGTATCTGGTCAGGAACATCTAATCTGCCGACTCAGGAAGAATCTATACGGCCTAAAGCAGGCACCCAATCAGTGGTACAAGAAGTTCGACGACTTCATCCAATCGGTCAGCTTCTCAAAGAGCGATGAGGACCATTGCCTCTTCACCAAAACAACTCGACATGGGTCTCCCATCTTCCTCATCATCTACGTGAACAACATGCTACTCTCCGACCAACATGTTGGAGAGCTTGCCAATCTTGTTCGGCTCGCCATGAAGGACCTCAGTCTAGCAAGACACATTCTGGGGATGAAGATAAGTCGTCTTCGGAATCAAAGACAATTGTTCCTATGTCAAGCCGACTATATTAGACGTATCTTGGAATGCTTCAACATGCAATCAGCCAAATCTGCTTCGACCTCATTCCCCATTAATCTTCGGTTATCTCAAAGAGATTGCCCGACATCCAAATCGGAGGGGGAAGTTATGAAGTTAGTACCGTATGAACCGATAATCATATCCTTGATGTACGCCATGGTTGCGACATGGCTGGCATTGCTCATGTCGTCAAAGTCTTCAATAGATTCATGCACTATCCTGGACGAGCGCATTGGAACGCAATAAATCATGTGTTCAGATACCTCGTGGGCACAAAAGACTATAGCATCCTATTCGGCCCGAATGATATTTCAGGCATAGTCGATTATACCGACTCAGACTTTGCCAACTGTATGGCCAGCCAAAAATCAAGAACCAAATACTGCTTTAAATTCGGCAATGGAGCAATCTCATGGAAGTCAAAACTTTAGGAGTGCATTGATACATCGAATATGTAGTTGCGTTTGACGTTGTCGTAGTGTATTTCGTACACTACGTGAAAAAGTAAAAATAATATAACCGATTTAATTACATATAAATAAATAAAATAAGAATATCAAGATATTTATCACCAATAAATAAAATAAGAATATCAAGATATTTATCACATGCATAGGGCAAGATTTGAACCTTGTACCTCCACATAGCCAAACCTCAACTTTACCATTATGCTACCTTATCTTTAATGTTTTACAAATAGATTTAATAACTATAAGTGCTTTATTTGCGCCTACCTTTATTAAAAGGTAAATCATGCATTTTTAGAGTGCGTGAATATTTTATAGAAAAACGCAAGCAACTAAAAAGTGACTCATGCACATCTAGCGTGCATGAGCACTATATTTAGCAAATAAAAGCAAGGATTAAGAAAGCATCACATGCACATTTAGTGTGCATGAACATATTAGAAAAAAGCATGTAGCTATGCTTAGTCTCTCCCATCACTATATAAGGATGGGGAGCACATTGTAGTTTTTGTTGATTATTTTTCTATAATGATCAATCAATCTAAAATATTCGTGGGATTCACGAATTTGCTAAAATAATTCTCTCTTACTACCTAAATATTGACTAAATATACTAAACTCGTGGGATTCACGAGATTCTTATCTTATAACTCTTTATACCTATTCTTTACTAGCCTTATTTGTATTTTTCTTTTCTCCTAGTCCAAAACCCCGGTGGTTCCCACCCGACTCACACAAACGATCCGGAGCCGAAAGGCACGACAACGTGGCGAAAGAGGGTTTATGGCTCGGTCGGCTAACGCACACATTTCGACAAGTCGACTTCGACTTGGCTTCAGTTGTCTATAGTGACAGTCGGGGTGTTGTCGCTTTGTTAAGAAATTCGGTCCATCACAACGCCTCAAAGCACATCAATGTGAGATATCACTTTGTTCGAGACTGCGTCATTTCAGGGAAAACCAGTCTCAAGAAGATATCTACGACCGATAGTGTCACAAATGGGATGACCAAGTGTCTTCTGGCAGATCGATTCCAATCCCTTCGGCACCAGATGCTTTCCAATCCCTTCGGCACTAGATGGTTTCTGATTGAGTTAGACATTCAAAATGGTTTCTAACAATCAGCAATTGGCATAACCAACTCGACTTCGGCCTCTTCGATTAGGATTCCCTTTCGAACTAAGTGATTTGGCTTTAGCTCTTCCGGCCTCGGCCGACCTGGCCTTTTTGTTCCCAGATATTTCCAATTCGGACAAGGCCGATTTGTTTGATAACCTTTCTATAAATATGTACTCTTTTTGTTTACTCCTTTTAGTGCATATTTTTTGTTGTATACGCCCATTATGGGGGAGTGTCAAATATGGGTGTATAATGACCGTGTTCACACTGTCCTTTTGGAGTTCATGGTTGTTTACGTACTCGTATTTAACGTTTAAATACGTATAGTACCTCATCATTTGTATAGTACGTACTATACCTCAATGTTGTTCAATCAAATATCATGTACATTTGTCCAATACGGTATTTAACGTATTTATAAAAAAATAGTATAATACGTATTTATAAAGAAAATGTAAGTAAAACCCTAACAAAAAGCAAAAGAAAAAAAAGATTTTAGTGAAAAAGAAGCCAAAGGAAGGAAGAAAGAAGAATAGAAGAGACGACGATGAAGAAGATCAAGAAGAAGAAGAAGAAGAAGAAGAAGAAGAAAAGAGAAACCTATCATGAGTGTGATAATCGTAGACGATTCCTCAATCTATGAAGGCATAATTGTAAATAATTATAATTTGAAGTAGAACATCGTGATACACACTAGATGTAGAACTATATTGTACATCACAAAATTGTGTAAACATAGATATTTTTTACAATATTATAGATATTTTTTAGAAAGGTAAATAATTTTCAAATTCTAGAAGTATTTAACATACTATACGTAAAATACATATTTTACGTACTTTACGTATTTTATAAGTATTTAACATATTAAGAAAACGTATTTAACGTATTTTTAAATTGGGAGGTACTATACGGGTATTAATACGTTAAATACGTATGGTATCTGTACTATACCTAACAACCTTGTTTTGGACAGACTAGGTTTAGGCAATTTATGTAAATAGTATAAAGGGCAGTTTCTCTAAGTCAGTCGGTATTTGAACTGACTCTTGTAACTTAGTTGTGATGATGTTGATAGTGTCATTCTTGTATTGTAACTTTTAGAATTAGACTATTACATTGTGTGTCTCTTTGTCTCTCTCCCTTCTCTCTCTGTCTCCTTGATCTTGCTTTAACTGGTTAACTTGGTGATCTTCTCAACATAGATATTGTTCTTGTTTCCGTGTTGACGGTCTCAGACTCTAACAAGGGCTAAAAACACCCTATGGCTGTCACAAAAGAAACATGTGACAAAAATACTACAAAGGTTTAATATGTATAATGCAAAACATGTTAGATCTGCACTAGCAGTGAACTGTAAGTTGAATTCTGGTCAATGTCTGAAAGGTGAACAGGATAAGGCTAACATGAAAAAGGTGTCGTATGCCTAAGTTGTTGGTTGCCTAATGTATGCTATGGTTTGTACCATACCAAACATTGCATTTGATGTTGGGACTGTTAGCTTATTTATGAGCAATCTTGGAAACGAGCGTTGGGTTGTAGTGAAATGGATACTCAGATACCTGAAAGGCACCTCGGGTATATGCCTTAGGTATGGCCCCGGTAAACCTATGCTTAAAGGTTTCACAAATTCTGATATGTCGGGTGATCTTGACTCCGGCCAATCCACATCAAGATATGGGATGACTTATGCAGGGGAAGTCATGTCATGGCAATCAAGATTGTAAAAGGTTGTGGCTTTGTCATCCACAAAGGCTGAGTATATGGCTACAATTGAGGCCGAAGAGGAATTGATTTGGATAAGGGATTTTCTGAGTGAGCTAGGAATGAAGTAAGACAAATTCCTACTTCACTGCGATAATCAAAGTGCCATCCACCTTGCTAAGAATGTTGTCTACCACTCTCATACCAAGCACACACAAAGAAAGGTACCACTAGTTACGATGGAGAGCGGATGAATATGAGTTTGCTCTTGTAAAGATCCATACTGATAAAAATGAATCAGATATGCTTACAAAGGTTTTGTCTATGGAAAAGCTCATTGCTTGTCGGCCAAGGACAAGTCCAGTTGACTCTCCCATGTAGGAGTGTAAGGGGAGTTTGTTATGTATGTTTCCCTCCTCATGGGAGGAGGAAGAGCCGAGAGTCGGACAAGAGCCGGCAAAGGGGCCGGAAGTCGGCTAAGGGCCATGGATCAGCTAAGAGCCATAGCCGTCTATGGATCGGCCAAGAGTCAATTCGGCTTACGGCTAAGAGTCGTTGCAATCGACAAAGGGCTAAAATTGTAAATTATTATATGTATGTATGTATGTATGTATATGTTCTATGTGAACTTTTTTTATGTATAACGTTGTTATGCAGAATAGTGTATGAAGAACTGTGAGATAACAAGAAAAGAAATTGAGAACGTTAGAGAATGAAAGAGAGCGCAAAAGCAATAGAGGATCATGCACACTGTAGATGCATCAAACAGAGTTCTAGCTTGAGAGCAGATTTCCTATCTTACTGTATGAAGTGCTTTTATTCTGTGTTATCTCTATTGTTTTTGTGATTTTTGTCTGCTATCTTAGACGAGGTTTAGGTCAAGGTTGTGGCCTTGATATTTGGTATTTCTCCAATGATCTAAGGAGGGTGGAACTATTTGTATACACTTCTATATAGTGAAGTTTTGGAGTCAAAGGGCTCCCGTGGTTTTCCCGTTTTAGGGTTTTCCATATAAAACTTTGGCTTTTCTATTTTACATTTTTGTTTGTATTTTGTCTTGTGTTTCCTTGTTAGTTGAATCATATTCGTGAGTGGCTGGCCAATTCCGACCTCTATTCCCATCACTTTTGAGATTGTTGATCTTGCACGCCCTCTTGATTTGCAACCCTAGCTTTCTCTTTTCAAATTCCGGCAATGCTTTTGCGTCCCCTGAGAGCAAATATCCCCACCCCCCATGTTTCCCCTCTAGTGAAAACCGAAAATGAAGGAACAAATAACTAACATTTCATAATGCTCACCATGATCACATTAATTTATCCAGTCGATATCCTATGGTCCAAGTTGGACTCAAACATCTTACCTGTCACTCATAACACATGCTTTCACCTATTGAGCTATAGTTAATTCCAACTCACATTATACCTTTTTTACCACAATCTCAATCTATCATTCAACTTTTTTAATATACCTAATTTAACTCAATTCCTCCTATGATTTTCCCTCATGGAATGATCAAGTGCTTGTGGAATGAATGGGTGCTTGTGGATTTAATAGATGCTTGTGGGTTCATCGGGTGCTCACGGATTCTTTGGGCACTTATGGATTGATTAGATGTTGAAGTTTTGAAGGAAGCTAACTTTTTGTTTGGAGCCCAAATGTTCATTCGTCGAATGTATGGATTTGATAACCTCCCCCATGAATTTACAAAAGTTTTTTCATTAATTGACATTCAATTACTCAATTTTTGTTCTAGAAGATTTATGATGCCCTTCATTCCATAGTCAATCATGCAGTTATAACAAATCTTCTGAAATACTTACAATTGTTGAAGAGTAAATTACATTAGCTCGTACTAATTCCCATTAGGCTAAATCAACATATACTTGTGGATAAAATCCTCAACCCCATTATATGGGTGTACGACATAAAGAAGATAAAATCCAATAGAAATTGTGTCGCATAATCCTTGAGTTTCGGCATAGAGTCTATAATTGTTGGCTAGATTACCACTTGTCATCATAGACTTCTTATGCACCCTCACAATTGGCTTTCTTGTGTCAATCTGAATTTTGGTTACCTCCTTTTACAACTTTTTGGAGTTACTCTACCAAATAAAAATAGTCAACCACTTAAAATGGTAAGAATATTAAATAGTGTTTTCGTGATGTAGGGAGACTATAGGAGGAATTGAGTTACATTTAGTATTATATTAAAAATTGATGGGAAGAGCAACAATATGATAAGAAGGACAAGGAATGAATTGGAATTGTGTTATGTGTGAAAGATCAAGGGTTTGAGTCAAATTTAGCCTAAGGGAGGTTAAGTGGATGACTAATACAAAAGGACATGTTAGGTTTTCATCTAAAAGGACAAGTTGATGATCGTCACTATATGTGTTGCCAATTACAAGAGGAGACATTGAAACATTTGTTTTGGACTTGTATTGCAGCTCGAAAATATTGGGGAAGAATATTGAGAATGTTTTTGTGTAAATATAGAGGAGCAATTTTTACATGGGGAGCTGTTTTTGAGGGTCTTTAGATGTGCATGTATCCGTGTACGAAGGGGAACAATGTGCAGAAGCATTGCGTGTATTAGAGAATAGAATTGAAGCGGTTTGCCCAAACATTGCGAGCACTTGGTAAATATTTTAAAAAGACTTTTGTTTGGAATATTGTTTCGATTAATGTTTTATGGGTGTGGTGGAAGTGTCGATGCAGCAAGAAATATGAAGGTATCGAGTATAATGTGGTGGATATGATAAAGATGTTCTGGGACAACTTGGTACACACAATTAAGGGAGAGTATGATAATTTCAAAGGAACCGCAGAAAAGATGCATAAGAAAAGCAAGAAAATTCGTCAAATATGGTGGCCAATACCTCTATGGCTAGATGGAACACATGAAAATAGCTGGAATTATATGCCCCCACGATGGTTGTTTCCTTCGCCTAGTCCTTTCTTATTTCATTCTTAAGTTGCGATGAAATATATTTCCTTCCCATAAGAACATAATTTTTGAATTTGTTGTGTTTGAGAAGGAAGTTGATATGTTGGTGATCATCAACAATGGCGAGATGATTGATGTGGATTAGAGGAAGTTCATTTTCTGTTTTTGTAAGGATGACTAATGATGTTGTAGGGGTTGAAGCTGATATCATGAGAAGGATGTTGGCGGGCATTGGCGAGAGGGCAAGATGGTTGGGATCATCGACATGTTGATGTGGTTTGAATGAAGAAGACTTTAGGTTTCTCACTACAATGACGGATGATGGTGTGGCGGTATGGATTGAAGCATAGGAATATGACGAGAGGATGAGTGATGATGGTGTGGGGGCCAAAGCAGATCATGAGGGGAGGAGGAAATACTCTAGATTAATTTTGTTGTTATTTAGACATGACTTGGCGATATTCAGCGAGATGGTTGATGTGGACTGAATGAAGAATTTTTATGATAAGGATGAGTGAAGATGGTGTGGGGGCAGAAGCATTTTTGCTTCAGGTGATGCGGTTACTATATCATTTTGTTGTCATAGGTACATCGTTTGGGAGATTTCCGTCATCGACATGGCTGATGTTATAAGGACAACTTTGCTTGGGGAAGTCATCCTTATAGAGGGAAAAGGGGAGAGAATGTATATATATACTTCGTCTAAATTTATGGAAGAGATGGATGATTTTAATGGAGGATGAAGCATTTCTAGGGAGTGAAAGGGAGAACTGACTGTGTGTTTATTAATTTTCAGATTTGGAGATTGTTTTCCTCTTTTCTTTGTTATGTGGACTGAATGAAGAAGATTTTAGGGGTCTCACTACAATGACTGATGATGGTGTGGTAACATGACGAGAGGATGAGTGATGATGGTGTGGGGGGCGAAGCAGATCATGAGGGAAGGAGGAAATAGTTTACATTCATTTTGTTGTTATTTATACAAGAACTTGGCGATATTCAACGAGATGGTTGATGTGGACTGAATGAAGAATTTTTATGATAAGGATGACTCGAGATGGTACATCATTTGGGAGATTTCCGTCATCGACATGGCTGATGTTATAAGGACAACTTTGCTTGGGGAAGCCGTCCTTATAGAGGGAAAAGGGGGACAAAATGTATTATATACTTCGTCTAAATTTGTGGAAGAGATGGATGATTTTTTAATGGAGGATGAAGCATTTCTAGGGAGTGAAAGGGAGAATTGCATATGTGTTTATTAATTTTCAGATTTGGAGACTGTTTTCCTCTTTTCTTTTTTATGTGGATTGAATGAAGAAAATTTTAGGCTTCTCACTACGATGACCGATGATGGTGTGGTAACATGACGAGAGGATGAGTGATGATGGAGTGGGGGACGAAGCAGATCATGAGGGAAGGAGGAAATAGTCTACATTCATTTTGTTGTTACTTATACAAGAACTTGGCGATATTCGACGAGATGGTTGATGTGGACTGAATGAAGAATTTTTATGATAAGGATGAATCGAGATGGTACATCATTTGGGAGATTTCCATCATCGACGTGGCTAATGTTATAAGGACAACTTTGCTTGGGGAAGTCGTCCTTATAGAGGGAAAAGGGGGGGAAATGTATTATATACTTCGCCTAAATTTGTGGAAGAGATGGATGATTTTAATGGAGGATAGAGCATTTCTAGGGAGTGAAAGGGAGAATTGCTTATGTGTTTATTAATTTTTTAGATTTGGAGAGTGTTTTCCTCCTTTCTATGTTATGTGGACTGAATGAAGAACACTTTAGGTTGCTTACTATGATGACTGATGGCCGATGCAGATCATGAGGTTTGTTGTTATTTATATAGGAATTTGGCGATATTCAACGACATGGTTGATATGGAGTGAATGAAGAATTTTTTTGTGATAAGGTTGAATGAAGATGGTGTGGAGGCCGAAGCATTTTTTCTTGAGGTGATGAGGTTACCATATCATTTTGTTGTCGTACGTACATCCTTTGGGTTATATCCGGCGTCGACGTGGCTGATGTTATAAGGACAACTTCGCTTGGGGAAGTCGTCCTTATAGATGGAAAAGGGGAAGAATGTATATGTATATACTTCATCTAAATTGGTGGAAGAGATGGAGGATTTTAATGGAGGATGAAGCATTTATAGGGAGTGAAAGGGAGAACTGACTGTGTGTTTATTAATTTTCAGATTTGGAGAGTGTTTTCCTCTCTTTTTTGTTGTAGATGATGGGGAAGAAAACTGTGAAAATCTATATCACTTTGGTTCCAAGCTCGACATGCTAGCAACAACATACATTTTTTGACAGCAAACATTGGAACTCATTGACAAAGTTGTATTCAAATTGCATGGAGAGGCATTATGTGACATATGACACTATCAATTTGCATCAAAATAGAAGAGATTTTGAGCAATATAGGTGGCATAGACTACTTTGATAAAGCCCAAAAATCCATATTCAGATTGTAAAAAGATGGAGTTTTTTTGAACCCGGTGTTGTTGAGACTGTTGAAGCTACACCAGCGTTCAATACTTTTCTGGTTAATTATGTTGCAGTTTTCTTTGTAATAGTGGACTATTTTGTATATTGCCTTGGGCCATTTTATGTTAATACCAATGGAGGATATTTTTATGGGTAAAAGTGGATGACTAATACAATAATGAACAATATGATTAGCTTTCTTTTGCAAGCATTATGTGTTAAAGATAAAGTAGACCATGCAAGGGAAAAAAACATGGTGTGTGCAAAACTAGAAAAAAAGCGACCACTTTTTTATTTGGGAAAGAGCCTCTGGAATCTTGTAAAAGGGTGACGAAGGCTCATTGTTTGAGGGGGGAATTTTGAGACAAGGCGGAAACGCTATTGAAATCAAGAGAAAGGTCAGGGGTTGTGAATCAAGAGGGTGTGCAAGACCAATAACGGCAAAAGGTGACATGGTCGTCATTTGTTCTGAATCAAGAGGGAATTGCAACAAAACTCAACGATCTCTCCATTGAATCTTTATTCTTGATGCTTTTCTTCTCTATATATACTCCTATTTACCTATTCTTCCCTTGTTGTCTTCATTACCACTCCATGTAATAGAGTTGAGAAATTTTCTCATTGTATTTACACGAAATTTAAATGTAATCTATATTTCAATTATCTTGTGCAAATCCTTGTTTAAACTAATTGTGATCAAGCAAGGAGCACGTTGGAATTTTCAACACGGAAATTCCAAGCTCGAATGACAAAGTTACAAGAATTTGGTGAAATTGGCATCTACTGTGTCACCGAGCCGTCTTGCTAGAAACCCGCTTGTCAATGTGAAGACTTCACCTCAAGGGTCGTGATAGATTTTTTGGATTTTGATTCTACCCACCGAGTTAGGAATTGTACTCTAACATAAAATTTTCAAGCGACAAGGTCGAACTCTCCACGTCGACTAGAGTCAACATGTTGTCTGCCAAATGTCACCCGATGCTAGAGCCAAAAATACAATAATATATTTATTTATTTAAATTACATTCAATTCCCTCTCACAGGGCTATAAAATAAATTAAGACAAACAGGAGCCTTTGACACTAGTCAAAGGCCTCGCTTTGACTGAGCGTTCGACTCGAACACTCCTTTGTTCGAGTCAAACATTCGACTTTGACGCCTATCACCAGTGTTGGGCAAAGTCTCTAGCCCCTACCGGAAATTTTCCTGCTACTTATGATCTTAACCAGAATTTAGAATTTTTAACCGACCAATTTCCTATTTGCAATAATATCAACCGGAACATGTTGAATTTTTTTTTGAACATACCAAATCAAATCATTTTTTTGGGCACATACGAAATCAACATTCATTCTATCTGTGCAAGGTCAAGCTTAGAATGGCAATATTTCATAGAGACCTACAATATTTGTTGCCAAGAGGGTACTAACTAGTTTCCTTTTAATGTGAACACAACAATGCTTGACATTCAAAAAATATCATAAACTTTAAATAAAAAAACTGACCATTGTCGAACATTATTGCAAATCAAGTACCAGAAAACAAGTATGCAAATCAATACAAACTTTACAACATTAACATAATCAAGTACCAGAAAACAAGTATGAACAGTTATAATCTCTCATTATTTGATCATTTGTTATATACATTAGTTGTATTGCAAGCACAGTCCTTGCTTTCATATACAAGAAACAATTAGCCGAATCAATCGAATAATCAAATATAGCATGATAATCTTTTTTTATGCATTGTTCGATTATCAGAAGTAGCATTGTTTTTCGATTCAAACACTGTTTTGAAATAAAAGGAGCATACTATATGATTTCTATTAGATTGGTAAAGCTTCTCAGAAGAGCTATTGCACTCTCCAAGAATAGACCTTCTAAGAAGAACTGAGTTAGGCTCCCCAAACAATAGAAAGACCCCTAGAACGGGTGAACTAGGAAATTCCATCGATTTCGCCATCCCCTGACCTTTGCTCCCATGGCGCCTTGACAACTCAAGTATCAACAACATTGAGCTCATCAATCAGCACATCTGGGATATTGAGGCCTTTCTCTTTCAAAAGATCAACAGATAGTACCAATGCAAACCCAAAAGGCAAGCATCACAAAATGTTGGGGCTTCTACATCCAACATCCCCCTCAATCTTGTATAGCCTTGTACACAAATGCATGTTTGAATATCAACGATATACAAACACTAAACCCTTTTGAATATTGTTTTCTATATCACTTTTTTGTATGCAAATGTAAATGTCAATATGATGTCCCAACCTACATTCGTGAGCATAGTCATTACGTTGAGAAAAGAAATTAGATAAAGAGAATTGAAATGTAAAAGGTTTGACCTCGATGCAAACAATACCTTCAATGATGGTCATGGGGTGTATGTATTTCACTTTAAATTTATATGCTTCTTGTAAAAGTTCCCCTTCTAGAACGACCATTGACATTGTCCCATCTCCAACCTCATCACCTTGACCTTTCAACACAACTGTACATACATGTTTTCTCCCTAAAATGAGAGCTCCAGAATAAGATTGACACATAATTCACTAAAATAACAATCTATTTATAAGATTGACACATCATTCACATTATTCCTTACTAGAAATATTTATAAATTGCATTTATAAGGTGTTATCTCACAACTTCCACTCCATAAAGTGAAATATTTATTTCTAACACGAGGTTTGTATTATTTAGAGTGTTTGCCAAATGGAAATAAAACATTTATAAAGGAAAATGTGCAGTTATTTTGTTAGCTTACTGATAAGTATTTTTCTACTCAACTCCTGTGAGATTGCAGTGTTTTCCCATGGTTTCCTATTATATTTTATGCATGAAAAGAGAAGTCAAGAAGTATTTCCCAAACAATGATGTCAAGAACAATATACAAAGATAATTATGTTAAGGAACAACCAACCAACTAGCAAATTTGCAACTAGATTGTCAATGTGGAGAGATTTCCGAATAGTAGCTCCATTATTCATAGGACTAACCGTGTGGCCTCTTCCAGTGGACTGCAAAATCTTTACCTACTCACAACAAAGGAAAAATCAAAACATAAATCACAAGTTTTGCAATACCCTATCACATCTGAGGAGGTAATTGACCTGATAGAAAGAGAGCAAATAATCAAACAACGTTTGATAAACAATGGAGAAAGAGACATAGTAAGAATTGAGCAAGAGAGGGAGAAGAGAAAGTTTTATGTGAGAATAGAAACATACATATGGAATGGGATAGTGCAACAAAAGGAAAGAAGGCATGGCATGCCTTAGAAAGAGCAAGAAGAAGGAAAGCATGCCTTAGAAAGAGGTGTATACGGGAATACAAACAAAGCATGGCAGTCTATGCAGGTGCGGGCCAAAGTAGTACATACACACAAGGAGAACGAAGAAAAGAATTAGAGAGAGAGAGAGAGAGAGAGAGAGAGAGAGAGAGAGAGTACATGGGTCCTAGTAGCCATGGTGTGAGAGCAAGTGGAGAATGAAGGTAGAAAGAGGGGGAAAAGAAAGGGGGGGAAAGGTAGAAAGCGGGGGAAGAGGAAATTCAAGATAACTACATGTAAAACTTTCTTTTTATATGAAAATACATAAATAGCCGGCTCTAAAAATATGAACCGGCTAGATTCCGGATTTTGGGAAATTCTAGTCGAAATCAATTCCGGCTCTCTCCCACCTTGGCCGGCATAAGTACCAATTCAACCGGAACGCTAACATTGTTCTTGGGACTTTGCCCAACACTGCCTATCACCTCACCTGACATCAACTAGCTCCCTTCACCATTATTAAAATATATATATATATATACTAATTTAATAAAATACCAACAACAAAAACATTATTGTAAATACATATTAAGCAGATAAGTATTTAAATAATAATATAAATAATAAATAGTATTAAGACAATAACATTAATTATGGTAAAATTAAGTGATTAGTTAAATAAATAAAATATATAATTTAGATAATATTAATAATAATTTAATAGCAATCAGTTTAATTTTAATTAAGTAAATAAGTAAATTACTTTAGCAATTGAAATTGAAACCAATATATAAATTAATAATAATAATAGTCTTATTTAAATAAGTAAATAAAAAATCATAATTTCAAATGCACATACAAAGGATCCAAACTAGCATGTCTTGCTCTTTACTTTCTGCTTAATTTATAGTTGATATAGAGATACACATTTCGGTTGGTTTAGCTACCAAATAATGCATGCATACATGCATGAAGGCATGCGCTTGCTAGAAAGGTGGCACAAAGGCACAAAGGTACACCACAACATGAAGGCTTTCACTTGCTAAAAAGGTGACACAAAGGTACATCGTGGAATAATAATAATAATAATAATAATAATAAATAAATAAATAAAAATTTAATAAGATATTAGTAATAATTTTACCGTATAATTAATTAAAACCCAAGATTTCTCACTCATCGACAACAACTTACATTCACTAAACTCGGCAAGCACATAAATACATACATAGACCCACAAAGACTTGTCATTCCATTCTCTCTAGTCCAAATCCAAGTGGATCTGCTCTACTTCCCATCCACATTTGCAACTTTTCTTTTTGAAAGATTTTCTTCAATAGTGTTAAGAAAAACGCCCGAAGGCTACAACTTGAATTTATCTGCCTAGAAGCTTACAACTTTTTATTTACAATGATGTACATTAATCCTAAGAACAAATATAAGAACTTGTAAAGGGTGTTTGAATTTGTTGATGTACACTACCATGGTGTACTAATATTCAAGGAAGGGTCCATGGAAGTCTATAGTTCCATTGAGGCCCTTGATTTGACACTGTAAAGAGGGGCCAACTTTCTCCATAAGTGAAGAAGCTTCTTCCTTCTCTTATTAACATTTTTTAGAGAACCGTGCATATTGTCGTACTAACCCTGGACTACTGCCAGCAAGTTCTCCCATATCTCCAATAGTACATTTGAGATACGAAAATCTGTTGTACCATAAAGTCGATTATATCTACATTTCCATAATGCCCATAATGTTACTGTAGTCTCTGTTTTCCAGACCTAGACAAATCGCACCAGCTTTTGAGGTTGCTGAAAGGGACTAACTGATATCAATCTTCTATTATGTACCATCATGGCCTTGTGAACATCGTCTACCTCATACAACATCAAGCTTGAATGTAAAACTCCACACATCGCTGATCCCCATGAAAATAGGCAGCCAACATTTATCATTAGGAATAAAGAAAGGACTTTATTCCATACTTGTTGAGCCAAGGGACAAGACCAAAGGACGTGCTTGGTAGTCTCTTGAGTTGCATAGCGCACATTTGTAACTTCGTGACAATGTTATGCAAATAAGAGAAAATAAGGAAGAAAGGATGTCAAATCACCTAACCAATCCTTGGTGAAGGTTAGAGATTGTACCAAGTTCCTCATCATCATCACATACAACTGAGTTCGGACATGGATTGTACCTTGGGTTTGCGGGAGGAACACATGTATATGGCTAGAGCTTTGGCACATTGTTAGAGTCTCAATGAAATATCTCTTCCTTTAATTAAAGTAGATAGCCTTCTTATATAGGGTCAAACCCTAGGCCCTTGTCTATTAGTAGTGGTCGAATGTGAAACACTCAAAACTCATCTCCCATTATAGGATTGAGAATAACTCAATCCTTACCCTCATTCCTTATGAACTAGCATGCACCTACTAACCTTAAGGTTAGAGAACTAGAATTTATTATACCAATTATAATTATAACAAATTCCCCCTCTTCAAACAATGACACTCTTGCGATGAAAAGTTAGGGGTATTGGTTTTAAGAGAATCTTTTCATTCCAAGGTGGCATTTTCATTAGAATCATCCATCCATTTGATTTTAAAATCTCAAGTATGCTTAGATTGTAATCCTTTAATTTTAGAATCGAGCCTTTGCTTGGACTATGAAGTTTGGATGTTGAATCCTCAAAAGTAACTAGATTTCTAATAAAAAATGAATTATCATTACAAACCCAAGAGCCCTTGATAATTGTGAAGCATGGGGCAAATTTAGCTCACTACCATAGATAACTTCATAGAGTCATGAGGCCCTTGTAAAAACACTTTTTGCTTAGGGAGAAATACATTAGGTTGTTGATGATGGTTAGCATAAAAGCAAACTCTGTCTTGTCAACCCGTCTTTATATTGTCAAGAGTTAAATGCAACATGTCTTGCATATCTTTTGGAGAGTTTTCTGTACTTTGTAGCTCATCATGATGAATGCTAATATTGTTGATGGCATGTAGTTGAAAGCCATACGTCAACATAAAAGGACTATATCTAATTAATGTATGCTTGGCATTGTTATCACAAAACTTGAAAATAGGAAGATATTGTTCCTATTTGGTATGTTTCTTAGCGACATAACCTCAAAGCATATCCTCAATTATCTAATTACATCATTTTATTTGTCCATAAGACTGAGGATGGTTTGTGGAACTTATGTTCAAAGTAGTTTCTAGTTTCTTCAAGACTTGCATCAAAAAATCACGAGTAAACTTATGATATTTGTAACTCATTATATCCATCAATAACTCATAGAATTAGAATAACTCATTAAGAAATTCGTAAGACAAGTCTTGAGTTGTCATCTTGTTTTTCATTAAAATGAATATGTTCAATTTTCTTAATCTATCCATGCCATAACCACTCATGGCCTTTATGAGTGCATGAGAAACTAACAATAAAATCCACTGATATCCTTTCCTAATTGTTATTAAGAATAACTAAATTCTCTAGAAGGTATGTAGTTTTGTTAATTTGACATAGATGTTAAGAAGCATTTTAGGCTATAAAAGATAAGCAGAGATAAAAACAAGCATATGATATATCCTAGAATGTCTTGTTGAGGGTGCGTCATGGCATTCAAAAAGCAATTTTCTTGCTGACATTGAGTAAATAGCAATCACAAACCTTTCCATATGGTAGGTAGAGCATATCGTTTGCAATGTGAGGAGGTGTTTATTGCATCTTTCTAGTTTCAACTCTTGCCTCATAATTTCCTAAAGAAACTATCATCAAGGTACTTTCCTCAAATGCATTCATAGAGATCAAATTAATCTTGCTTGCATGTTAACTTCATGAATATGACTCAATCCATAAGCAGTAGTGTACGCGGATCCTTTAGGATGCCATATACATAAATCAAAGCCATGAACGAGATTTGCCCAACACGCCTTATGAACCAAGAGATCTTGTTGGTCACAAAAAATATTTCTTATTTATTATTAATTTCTTTTCACATCTACATATAGTAATGTAATGTGTGTGAAAACTCCCTTTTCCTCGTTTTCCTCCTTTGGCCACGCCCCATCATGACAACGCCTTATGAACCAAGAGATCTTGTTGGTCACAAAAAATATTTCAAAGACTAATCATCCATAGTTACCACAAAATGATTTCTACATAGCTATTGTTTGCAAATGGTTCTTTTTCTAGAATTCATTACTGACATTGAGTAAGAATGAGTTTCATACTCTCAAATGTGATGGTTTTTCCATCTTGATACAAGATTTTCCCAATTGAATAATCACTTGCATCAAACTCAACCCAAAAGGTTTAGATGGGTCGCATAAAAGAAGCAAAGGAGCCTATTACACATGAGTAGACCTGATTTTGACTTTGCTTATTCAATAAGGATCAATTTGTACACATTGTTCAATGATCAAATGTCAAAGATAAATCATCAACTTCTTGAAAAACTCTCATTTCAATTGGCAAAAAATTATTTGTCACATAGAGTTTGGAGGACAAAACAAATGTGTTTACCATGTTTGTCTAAGGTACGACTATAAATAAGAATATCAACTAAGAATACAACTATAAATTGTATTATTTGGTATCGAAACATATCGTTCATTTCTTGTTGGAATGTGGTCAGAGCATTATTTGAACCAAAAGGCATGATTAGAAACTCATGAGTCATAAAGGCCATAGTGCATAGGAAATGTTGTTTTTGGAATATCATTTTTAGCGAAGCAAATCTGGTGACAACTAGTTCTCAAATCAAATATCTTAGAAAAGTATTTCGTTCCTTGTAGACTATTGACCGACCATAATTGATACATAGTTGTCAAGTTCCATCTTTTTTCTTCATCAAGAGGAAAAAGGGAATGTCATTTCTCCTCACCCACCGAAAACTTGGCTCCATAAGATCAATATAAGATAAGTGCTCAATAAGGTTCTCCTCGAGAAGAGCACCTTTGTGTCGTGGAACCTATGGACTCACATTTCCCTTGTAGGCCAAACAAACCACTTGTTATCGTAACAACTTAACGTTGGAAAAGTGTTTCCCTAAGCCTCTCCTCAAGAAGAACACCTTTGTGTCACGGATCATAAACTCAAGAGACAAGCAAGAAGATAACCAAATGGACAAGAAAGAAGATAGTATTAAAGGAAAGACTCCATAACTGGTGTTGTTCACCTTGAATTCCTTCAAGGTGAACTCCTCTATTTATACTACATGGCATGCATACTTGTTGCACACATGTGAATCTACAATAGAGCATGTAGGTATGCATGCATGTGCCAAGTGTAAATACTACAAGGGAGCAACTATGCACATGATGCTAGCAAAATAATAAGGACCAATTACATACATAACTAGTACTAGATATCTTGGTTAACCCATAATACTAGATTATAACATGGTCGTGTCAAGAGTTCGAATCTTGACACTTTGTATCCTTGTGAATCCCACGATATTATTCTAATTCGTATCCACATGCCACCACATACCTCACTAAAACCGGTCACAAGGTGAAATAATGAAATTTTGTTATTTCTCAATCTCTCATATTCAAGAAGAACATGGGGATTGTCCATCCACATGCCACCAAGTAATTTGTTAAAATCGGTCACAAGCCAAAACAATGGAATTTCAAAAAAAAAATCTCTCATATTCAAGCTTTTTTATTGTCAAAAAGCCAAATTTGGAAATACATGTCATTGGGTCTACAAAAACAAATTAGCAGCAAGAGTCTAACCCACATCTCCAAATCTTGTAGATCTAGTGCCCTTTTGTTGGGCAATGCTTTGGGATTGCTTAAAACTTTGTTATTAAGCTCAGCACAAGAGAATTTGAAAGGTTCTCTCATGTGGAGCCCAATGTGTGTAAGCCCCAACCAAGGAACTCTATCATGAGGAACACGATAGAACTCCAAGGTGTTTTCTCATGTGAACTCACAATGATAGATTTGAATGAATTCTATCATGCAAAGCTCACACAATAAAACTTGATGAATTTTGTAAACCATAACCTCTACACAACTTAGAGACATAAGGGAGAAGCGGGGGAAGCAACAAGAAGTATTGTTAATATTGTTGTTGCTCCCTTTACCTCTATTTCCCCAACAAAGAAAAAAAACAACTTCTACCCAAAGAAAAAAAAGAGAACTTTATGCTCTTCAAAAACACTTGAATTTCCTATAAAAATATACGTGCATAACTCGTATACCATCCCCTTCCCCCAAATTATAAACAAATTCGCAATAACATTATAAAAAAAAACACACACATTAGCTCAAAATACACACACGTTTGCACATATACACAAACAAGCATGCTTGAACACATGTAAACACATTTAACACAAACACACACTCAAATAGACAATTACATGTAAAGAATACAGTAAATCGCACATACACATTTATGCACACACATACATATGCATAGTCACACATGAGGCACACACTCAAACAGTTAAAATGAAACATATATTGGTCAGCTCCTTACTAAGTGCACATTCCAAATTCCAATATAAGTATCCAAAAGGGCTATCATTCACATGCACCCGTCCACACCTACATTCTCCAAGGGAAACTCTAAGTGCTTCTGCACATATCGAATGAAACATTGGATGTGGACACGTGCATACACGTCATCTCAAACAAATATCATCGACAAACTTCAAGAGTGTAATCCTCAACACTATCTTCCCTAGTCATTGTGGTACATTCCCCCAAACTCAATGTTCTTGGTCAAATTTCACACACACCATTTCCCCCTAACAACACATTTACCATAATGCTAGTCCTTGTGGTACATAGGCTCTAACAACTTGTTTACGCCTTTGTGTATGGTCATCCACATCTCCTCAACCCAAGTTAAGTCTAGACCATTGTACTTAGCTAAGCCATGTTGTCTTGCCCATTCCTGACTCACACTCTTTGAGATGTGAAAATAATGTTTTGTTTTTTAATATGATGACCTTGAGCCATTGTAGCTACACACGAGTGCATGGCTTGACACAAAGCTACCACATTAGGATTGGCCCATTTTCCCCTGTAGCGAGCATAAATGTTCTTAGTTCTTGGGTTGTTGAGAATTATCCTGTGAGGTGTTACCTCTTTGATTTACACGCATTGCCGCTATCCAATAGAGTATATCCCATTGTTTTTCTTTACTTGTTTTGATGAAGAAGATGGTGATGGCATGTTGTAATATCATGCTCCTAACAAAATGTTATTGCATTTCCACAAAGAAACATGCCCTTAGAAGCCAACATGCAATTGCTTAACACATTCTCAGATATTCTCGCGAGATTCCATTGTACTTCAATATTGTAAGAATTAGAAGGCCACTCATGAAATCTTAGCAATGATTTGCCTATTTATGAATTTTGATTATGTCTAGAAAGTGTTACATGCAATCATGTGTCTATAGAGAGAAAGAACGAGACTAGTATTGATTATGACTAGAAAAGCATCTCATTTTAAGGTGTCTCCCATTTTATGTGTCATGTTAAGATCTCCTTAGCAAGAGTCATGGCCCAAGCAATTAAAAAAGTGTTGTTCCTCCAAAAAACATTGAGAAGGCATCATTCCAACATTCGACGTGTCCTTTTCAATTCAAACCCAAGGAACATCCATGTGGGCATCACCGTCGTTAAAAAACACATACTTTAGTATGTGGGTGTATATATATGTGCCTATTCGTGTATGTGTGTGTGTGTATGCGGGTGTGTGTGTGTGTGTGTGTGTGTGTGTGTGTGTGTGTGTGTGTGTGTGTGTGTGTGTGTGTGTGTGTATTGCAAGGTAAAATCCTTAATCCTATTACATTGGGTGGCTAGATCCAGATTCAAAATAGAACAAAATCAAGGGAATAAGAAGAAATAATTTTTTACAGTAACCATGAAGAGTCCTGATCCACGCCACATCACTTTTTAGTCATTGCAAATGTCTTCTGCCCTCTGATGTGTGGTCTAAATCACTCACTAGGACAACCTGGATCTTCAGTACCCAAATGGTCATCCATTGAGCTCTCCTTCTCCTTTCATAGGTTTCAAGAGATCACTTACCAAAATAGTAACGTCCTTTTTATAGCACTTGACTTTGATACTCAACTTTTTTATAGGCTTCGTTTTCACCATATATCTCGTCCATATATTTTGTGCACAATATATCAATTTTCCCAAAGTTAGATCTTGCCTATTGAGCTATACTTCTTTATTTGTTTAATCGTTATCTATTATAGATCTCTTTTGATAAATTCATTTATTCTGTTTTTCAAATATTTTCTTCAATAGTGTTAAGAAAAAAAAACCTGAAGGCTACAACTTGAACTTGTC
The DNA here is from genome assembly GCF_043228905.1 of Azolla caroliniana. NCBI lineage: Eukaryota > Viridiplantae > Streptophyta > Polypodiopsida > Salviniales > Salviniaceae > Azolla > Azolla caroliniana. The sequence goes on along the minus strand of NW_028230444.1, from coordinate 5,487,801 downwards.
TGCCCAAAAGCTTACAACTTTTTATGTAAAATTATGTACAATAATCCTAAAACCAAAGATAGAACTTTGTAGAAGGTGTTGGAATTTGTTGATGTACACTGCCATGATTTACTGATATTCAAGAAAGGGTCCATGGAAGTCGATAGTGTCATTGAGGCCCTTGAGTTGACTCTGTAAATAGGGGCAACTTATTCCATAAGTGAAGAAGCTTCTTCCTTCTCTTGTTCACAGTCTCTAGGGAACCATGCATATTGTCATACTGACCACAGACTACTGCCAACAAGTTCTCTCATATCTCAAGTAGGACATTTTAGAGATGAAGATCTGCTACATCGTTAAGTCGGTTACATCGACATTTCCATAATGCCCATAATGTTACCATGGTCATTGTTTTCCAAAGTTGGATAGATCACACCTACTTTCGAGGTTGCTGAAAGAGGCTAACTATTATCAATCTTCTATTATGTATCGTCCTTGCCTCCTGAACATCGTCTGCCTCATACAACATCAAGTTGGAATGTAACACTCCCCACATCACTGATCCCCATGAAAATAGGTAGGCGGAATTGATTGTCAAGAATAACGAAAGGACTTTATTCCATACTTGTTGAGCCAAGGGACAAGACCAGAGGACATGCTTGGCAATCTCCTGAGCTTCATGGAAAAAACCACATTGCCGAAGATTAGGTGCTACATTCCCTTTCAATGAATGACCAACGGGTAATGCCATATGCACTAATAGCCATATGAAGAGAATAAATTTAGTTGGCCCTTAAATGACCAGATCCATCTCCAATAAGTTTCATTCCATTTTCTGAGCTGCTGGTATCGTTACATTCCGAGAGAGCAGTAATGATCTTCCAAGTTTTACTGATTACTGAAAGAAGGGAACCTTTATGACCTGTTCCCCCAAGGAATGTGACCAAAACCTACCCCCTAGATCCCATGTTAATATTGCAACAGGACCACAACATATCACACACATGAGCAATTGAAGATAAGGATCAAGCATTCATTTCTTTCCTTTCGATAATTTCATTGTCCATAACCTTAGCCTATTATAAACTTAGGTTGTAAAGACTTTTCTCCATTGTACACACCACATCACCACAATGTATTCTATGTTTTAGAGTTTTAGAGGTACCATTTCAAAATGTTTCATGTATTTAACATACATATTATATATGTTCTACATTACCAAGGATTTGACGTTTTCAAAAAATAAAATAATAATAAACATAAAATTTGGAAAACAAATAATTGGTGGATGCAATACAAATATATGAAGTATTTCAGGTATTCTACACATATGATCTTAAAATGATGTATTTTGAGTATATTTACGAAAAGCTAGAATACTTTTAAAAATATGTGTCGCACATATTGTCCACGTATTGTATGCTAAGCATTTTACAACTATGGTGAGCACATGCATTATGTAAAGAAATAAATTATTAAATTTTAATCACATAAAAGGTGGGTAATTTTGTTCAGTGGACACCAAGAGATAAGGAGAGAGTTACATTTTTGTATTCAACAATTACTTTTGTCCATTTGTAGCTTCTATCCAATTCAAGATTTTCAAATTCTAGTAGTGAGGCTTTGCCTAAACTACCACATTTAAAAAAAGGTCTTTACAATATGACAAAGGAATCGCAAATAATGTAGTTGTTGGTGTTTTCAACTTTTGGTTGTTGGAAGTGGAGCAAATTGTTGATATGCATGATCTCCATCTAAAAACATGAAGAATTTAAAACCCTTGGCCAATGGGTATTGAAAGTGAGTTTGTAACTCGACATTTTCTCGGTAGAAGACAATTAATGTGCATGATTTCATATTCGTCTACTTAACGTTCCTCTATTAAACGCTCTTGAAGTCTTGTTCTTAAATTTTTTTTGTCCTGCTTTTAATATGATAGAGATATAGCTCATCAAGTTAAATGTAGTCTGCGAAATATCGATACTTGCCAAAATGGAAAGAAGTTATTGTTTTAGTTAGTAAATTTAATGTTCTGATGTGACAATGATTATAAATGTTTACATGCTCTCACACATTATCCCTTGGAGTATCACATTGAAATTTTGCTAGGAAGTAGCCCACTACTTTAGTTAATTACCATGTTGAGTTTTACTATATACTTGCATCCTGTCATGATCACCTAATAATTGATTCATAATCGTCATGACAATGTGGTACTTCAATATTTACTAGATTACTATCGACAGATTGATAGATCTTGACCACATGGAAGTAGCATCCTTAACCTATAACTATTAAATATATTATAAAAGATAAGCTACAAGACTCTTTTGCTAGGGTTATCTATTGATATTCCAATATCTTTTGCTACAATAACATTTATATTAACCCTATTACAATGAGTATTTTCTATAGTTTACTTGTAGTTTGTCTGTCCACTATTCTTTTTACTAGTCAAAGAAATCATTAAGAGGAAATTTCATAATCTTGTGATTCATGAATGCTCTAAAATGCCTAATGAGTAGGGTTTGTTGCACGAACTAATCATTCTTGTTTTGTTAGTAGGTCAAAAAGTACTTACATTTGCCATCAAGATTGTTTATGAAATCATATTACTATCATAAGTTGTCACCACGTGGTTATAAACCCATTATGAACAACCAACTAAGCAAAATCAAAATAATTCCCTACTCAAAATTACTCCATGTAACAAATGCAAATATTGATTCCCCTATATTGTGTGTGAGGTTGTTTTGAGCATTGATACCATGTCCATGGAGAGTAGCATGGCCTATGCAACCACAATCATCTCAAAGGAGTCTTTTCATTTGTGTAGCTAAACATTTTTGGAACAATGAAAAAAAGAAGTAAATGTAAAGATCTAAATACGATAGTTTGTTTTCTAATTTCATAGTATTGATTTTCTTTAAGTTTGGTTACATAGTCAAGTAGAGGAACAAAATAGCATTGCTAGTGTCATAAATGGTGGTTTTGATCTTGTTGTGAGCTCTTGAAAGCTAGTACAAACTTGTCAGAATTCTCAAAAATCAGCATTGTTCTCATAAAATGATACATTCGAAATTGACATATTCTTTTGATTACAATATGTTGACATATAAGTTTCTTTAGTACTTTTCCTAATGCATTGGACCATGAGCTTGTTAAAATATTTCCTCTCCAAACTTGCATTCCACTACCCAAAGTTTTGTAACCCCATATGCATCAAACTCTTAATCCTCTAATATACATTGAATTGTGAGGGCTTCCATTCTCGTAATAAGATACCCATTCCTAGTGTGTCAATGGGGTGTCTCAACCAAGGTATTTGAAACCATTAACCACTTCAATTTCCTCCTCTTGATAGTCCCTTGATGGTGGCTAACTTTCCGATTTGACAATGTTGATTGTAAGGCCACTAAATTTCACCAAAATTATGTGTTCTATCTAAAAGATTTTGCTATCTCAAGAAAATCAATTAGAAGCAATACTTTGACGTGGCTAGAGGTTGGTTTCACCTTGTGTTCTCTGAAAGCTTTGTGGATGAACCCTTTGGGTTGGTCATTACATAAATTGAATAAAGTAGTCACAAATCGTATCTTTGATATAGGCTTGTGATGCTCCTAAACTCTCTCAAAAAATCTTCATTTGTGTTGAACTTGCATCCCATATTCTAATATAAATGAGCCACCATTACTTCCATGTGTGTCATAACGTTATTCAAAGTTAACTCCTCATCATCATCAAATATGTCATTTATTTCCTCTATCTTCACTAAAGAGGAAGAGGAACTAAATAGTTTTTTAACATGCCCATTAGTGTGGGCTTTACTTTTGTTCTTAAAATGCCCCGATTTATGATAGTAATGACATTCAACATTTTTCTTTTATGATTTACTTATGCTCCTTTCCTAGTTACAAATTTCTTGTTTGACTTGTTGGTTTTGTCGTAACAAGAATCACTAACAATATATGGATCACCACGATGTGAATCAACCATAGATTTTCTACGAGTTCCTTCAATCAACAATGCTCTATGCATATCATTATGGTCAAGCTTCCCCTATTGTGCACTCTTGCTTATAGTTGTGCAAAATTTATCCCAAGATAAAGGCAGATTGCAATGTTCATAACTCGAAAACATATTTAAATTCATTATATGAGGTGATTTTCTTATCATGCAACTAAGATGATAATGCATCAAATTCATTAGATGAGACACAACATTATCAATGTCCTTTATGTGAAGGTCATTGAGCATCCTCATTGGATATACTTTATTTGATGTAGTTTTCTTCTCGTAAAATTGAATAACTTTTTCAATAGATTTTCAGAGGCCTTCCCTTCTAGAATACTAAAAAACACATTATCTACCCTATGTAAGTGTGTAGTCAACATGGTCATAAGGTCAAGCTCATCCTAATCATCATGATCCATGTCTTCTAGTTTCTTATTTATGCCACCCAAAGGCAATCACAAGTCACCATGTATGGCTAACCAAGCCAATATTTATTTTAACTATAAACATCTTACAACATGTCTAATAGACATTTTGCCTTTCATATTGGCTAAGTTTGTGCCAGCAACCACAATAAGACAAGAAAGGGGCGAGCATTATTTGGAATGACTAGGCATAAAGGCCATGTAGGTAGTGAATCAAGTTGAAAATCAAAGCACCAACTCAACTAGCAGAATGAACAATATATTGACACCATATATAACAATTAAGTTCTTTGTAATAATGAGAACATTGAAGAAATTCTTGTTGTGTTTTCAATGCCCATTGCCATTGCATGGGATATCTCCAATGTGGCAAATCTAGTGCATGGTGTCATTGCTCATCTTCATGTAGTCAAGTCACTTGCCACAAGTCGTGAGACCATTACCCATGAATTTTCATGTGGCTAGATTTAGTCATATGAAAAATTCATACGTCGTCCACTCCATAGTTTGTTGTTATTGAGTTTTCCTTATGGTTCATCATGAACTTTTCGCATAGTCTTCGTGATCAAAGGAGTTGGTGAGTTGTCGACCATTGCTGACATCACCCTTTTTCTTACACCAATTTACCTCAATGTGATCATGCTTGCCACATGCCAATTCTAGTTTATTTTGCTTCATTTCCACCCCTCCCTCCCACTTTCATGTTCAAGCTTGGGGTCCATGTTTTGTGAGTATCTTTCTCCATTGTTATATCCTCCACCATCCGAGTGTGTGTACAAGTTTTGACTTTCAAAGGTCATTCTCTCTTTCAAAGGTTTGTTTATCAATGTCTTATTTGAACATCAATTTTTTTCTTTAATCAATCAATGTTAGATATTTAATTGAGCTTTTAACGATGTTGTATTACTTATTAATCAATTGTCATATTCCATTAATCTATCATTTATTGATATTTCTTCATTATTCACCAATCATTAATAGATCATTAATGGATACTCTATCAATATTTTATTTGATAAATTTGTCAATAATTAATCGATTTCCATGAGTTCCACACATTCAAACATGTTTGCATTTTCAAATGAATATTCGAGGTCGCGACACATCAAATGCATTTATAGAACCACCAAGGTTCTTGACTAAGAGATGGATGAAATGATTCGGATGGGTGAGTTATTAGAATCGAATTAAAATTTTTAAGAAGATTTGAACTAGAATTTAGAAATTTGGATGAAATAGATATCAAAAGGAACTCATAGTAATATTAATAGTAAATACTAAAACATACTTGGGGAATGGTCTAAGTATGCAAGCTTAAATTTTATTGGTATTTCAGGGGTATTTGGGGAACATCAAGTCCCTCTCCCGCCCCCACTTTTGAGTAGTACGCATTAAAGGGATAAGGAGGAAAGAAAAGTAAGGGGGAAGGATAATAACTTGATGTAGAGTGAGCCCTAAGCTTGGCATCAAACCTAGGGTCTGGGAACAAGGTCGCATAAAATGTGCCGACAAAAATTACCAAGCAACAAGTATAATTGCCACATTGATAGGGAGTGGGTCCGTCCCTTGCTCCTCTCTTCCTTTTCTTACATTTCATGTCGTTGACCCCCACAAAGGAGTTCATTCGTGTAGCGCTCTATACACAATAGAACTGGTGGGCATGGTGGGGGGTTCCTACAATGGAACTCTTTTAACTTAACCTTTGTGTGAAAATGCTTTTAAGAGCTTGTTAAGCCGTTGCCATACAAAGCACGATATAGAATCCATGACGGCATTCGCACATATGCAAGAACAAGAAAAAAGGGAGTAAAGAAAAGTTGCTCTAGGTCTTTTAGCCAAAAGGCCACCCTAATGTGAAAGGGGACTTTTTGCCTTTTTAAAAAAACTATAAAGTCATAACTTTTTACTTTTTAGCTTCCTTTGGATCTCTTTGTTTTTCTCTCCCCTTTGACCTAAGCTAGAGTTCTCACTCCTTAATCAAGGTGTGTGTGTACTACTATGTTCCGCCTTGTGCTTTCATGTGTGTGATGTGTGTAGTTAACATTTAAGTCTTAGATTAACTTCTTAATTAGGGTTGTCTTAGAGAAGTGAGAGTGAGGGTTGGGAGGCTAGCGTCTTGAGAATGATTCATAACCACACTTGCCCAATTTGCCACTAATATAGTATATAGTGGTTTGAACCCCTCGGCCAATGATATTAGCATGGAGGCAAAAGTCGATAATACAAAGACATCCCCTTAATGTAACACACTTGGAGCTAACTCAAAGCTCTTTACTCAATAGTTTTTGTGTCCACACAATGAATCATTTGGGTTCACTTCCTTTTTAACAAGTTTCTTCATGTGGACAAGCCTAGACGATGGAATAAATTTTGGCACTTCCTCCATGATTAAGCATCATCCAACAAAAAGTCATTCGATTCTCCAAAATCCTAACGTGTGGTTCGAATCCGCCACTCAACAATTTTTTATTTAAATTCCAAATTGTTTTTTGTTTTCATAGAGATTTGATGCTTCCATTAGTATTGAAATTTGGATACATGCGGATTAGGAAATTTTCTTGCATTAAATCATTTCCATAAATAATGGCTTATTAGGCCTAAATATAAAGTACAACTATGCAGGTTCCACAAGGACACAAAGGTATCTTCTCAAGGAGAGCCTTATTGAGCAATTTTCCCATGTCAAGCCTTGAATGAAACTGACTCCTTATTGAGCATGTTGAGAATCAAGCTCAACCTAGTGCAACATGTGAACACACCCTTAGAGAATCTATGATCACTCAAAGGTCAAGGGTCACACCACTACTCTTTACACATTAACTATGTGTCATAGAATCATATTTTATGACACATAACTAATGACTTCCATATTTCCCATGACAATGAGTCTTCACATTCCCTAAGAGAGAGTAGTTATTGTAGTGAGTTAATGAAGAAAGAGGGTGACCTTATATAAAGCACCCTCCTCTTACTTCATATGGTGTCAGTTGTGACTCCTTATAATGCTACATTTTTGTATCTAATATTCTCCTTGTGAATATACACCTTCTTCTTGAGTATTCTATTTTCCACTCTATCTAATCTATCTTGTGTTTTCTCTTCTCTCCTCTCTTCTCTCTCTCACACGCACATACACATAACACACATCTCTTCCGTTGCACAAGAATTATATCCGATTCTTTACAAAGCACTACTTGGTAAATGAAGAGTGGCAAGGCTCGTCCTCCGGCAATAACTTAACCCTCCTCACACTCACCCACAATGGTGAAGGGCAATTAATACACGATTAGTTGTAATCACACATGGTCAATAGTAGTGCACTTGACTAATACTATGACATGATAATGGCTCAAAATATAGGTTTTTAAAGAGAAAACTCTCTTTCTTACAGCAAAACGGTTTCAACAAATGATATGCCATGAGTATAATGACTTTTACAATGTTAATGGCCAAAATGAGAAGAAAGAAGAAAGAAGGAGGCAATTTAGAGCTTCTTGTGAAGGTGAGTCGAGTGGATCACTAAGACCACAACTACTATCAACGACAACAACGCCCTAGTGTTAAAGTATTATTCTCAAGCCATTTCGTGCTCCTAAGCGAGCTAGCCAAATCCCTTCACGTAATCATCCCTACGTAATGAGCTCGGTGGTGATAAAAACAACAAAGACCTCTGATGTAGAAGAGGTGGTAGAGAAGAAGAAAAGGAGAAAAAAGTAACAATATACCTTAATGTCAAGGTCGAGCTTCAAATTCCCCAAAAGAAGAACCCTAAATGAGTCCTCTTCCCTCCTACAAGGAGAGAGGTTTCTCATTCCCATTGAATGCAAACTATCCCCACTTTGCATTAAAAAAATGAAAAGTAAGTGATAATTCATTTATTTGTGCTGAAAAATATTCAAACTCTACACCCCTTATACAAAATTAATGGCCCTAACCAGAAAACATTTATTTTTTATTAGTATTTATTTGTTTTCTTTAATACATATTTACATATTTGTGGTTATCCCTTTTTGCCCTTTTCCTTGTTTTCTACCTTGGGCATGCCACATCATGACAATGTATTTCTCATGTATAAGTGTTTTAAACTTTGTAGATGGATGGGTGTGTCGACTTAAGGATTAAGTTTATGCATCAATTTGTTGGTAATTTAGGCATATTTGGGGAACGTAAATGACCCCGACCCCGACCCCCTTTGAGGGCTAACTGTATAAGGGTAATGGATGTTGGGATTACGGTCCCTCCGGATGGGATGGTCGAATGTCCGGGAATCGGGAATGAAGACCCGAATGAGGAGTACCCGGTATCGGAGCCGGATGATGAAGACCCGGTTCCGGATACGGATGATGAAGACCCCGACTACGGAGCCGGATGACGAATGTACCCGGAGAGAGATCCGGATGCGGGGACATATTTGTGAATACGTTTGCCAAGGGCCCTCTAGGCTATATTTGTAAATAGCCCGAAAGTCATATGTGTATAAATATGACTTAGGGCAAACAGTTTAGTTGTTGCTCATTTTTCCTGTTTTTCCACTTAGAGAGTGAGAGAGAGAGAGAGAAAGGAAGAGGTCGACGCCTCTGTGTAATACCGCCGCCTGTGGCGAGGACAACGAGCTCAAGGTCGTCGCCTTGCAGCTCGCCATTGTACATTCCCTGCGTATAGTGATAGTTGGAGTCTTGCACTCCCGTGGTTTTTCCCGTCTAGGGTTTTCCACGCTAAACCCTGTGCATTCGAGTCTCTCTCTGTGTTTGTGATTTTCTGCTGCATTGATTCTTGTTTCCTCGGTTGTGGCCGAGAGGTGAAGGTTTTGAAAGCGTCAAATCATAACAATCTGGTATCAGAGCGACAGCAGTGCAGAAAATGGAAGGCGGCAGCAGCGGGCAGCCGAGGATGATGGTGCTGAATGCGCAGAACTACGCCGACTGGAAGATAAAGATGGAGGATCTGCTCATTGTTTGGGACCTGTATGAACCGATCGACAGGTCGGAAATACCCAAGGGGGTACTTGAGACGGAATGGAGGCTTCTGAACCGGAAAGCCGTTGCAACCATTCGGCAATACGTCGACGTGAGCGTTCTACAACATGTGGCGAACGACACCAACGCATATGAGATGTGGCAGAAGCTGTCGGGCCTCTACGAGAGGAAGAATGCGTTGAACCGGACCTCCCTGATGAGGAAGATAGTGAACCTCAAGTACCGGGACGGCGAGAGTATGGTGGAACACGTAAGCACGTTCATGGGATTCGTGAACCAGCTTGCGGCGATCAAGTTCCCGTTGGAGGATGCAATGCAAGCCATCATGCTGATGTGTACATTGCCGGAAAGCTGGGAGAACTTGGTGGTGACTCTCAGCACCTCCTGCACCGAAGATAACTTGTCCCTACAAACGGTAAAGACAAGCATTTTGAACGAAGAAGCGCGTCGGAGAGATAAAGAACCGGCCTCCGATCCGAAGATGCTGCTTACCGAATCGGATCGGGGAAGACAACGGAACCGGAGTCCGCAAAGACGGGAGAAGTCGGGGACCCGGTCGCAGTCAAGAGGAAGGCCCACATGCTTCCACTGTGGGAAGCCGGGGCACTTCCGAAAGAATTGTCGGCATTACCGAAAAGACAACGGAGCCGACGACACCGATTCGAAGAAGTCTTCGGAACGGAACGGTGCTTACCGGGGAGCCACGGACCGGAATGGTTCGGATCGGCGAGGCCAGGACCGGAAAGGAACGACGGCACTCGCGGCAAGTGAAGAGGAGATCATGCTCATCACCGAAGAAGGTGAACTAAACATTGCCGGCGATGAGACTACCTGGGTGGTCGATTCCGGAGCGTCGTTCCACCTGACCCCGGAAAGAAGATACTTCTCATCCTACACAGCCGGTGAGCATGGCTGTGTTCGGATGGGAAATGAAGGTACGTGCCGGATTGCCGGCATAGGAGACGTGTGGTTGACAACCTCGACCGGATGCAAAATGTTGTTGAAGGATGTCCGACACGTTCCGGAGGTTCGATTGAACCTGATTTCGGCCGGGAGGCTAGACGATGAAGGCTACACAGGTAGCATCCGGAACGGCGTAATGAAGTTCAGCAAGGGGAGCCTGATAGTGGCTCGGGCCCGGAAAGTCAACACACTGTACCTTATGAATGCCTGGTTGTGTCCGGAGGAGTTGAACGTGGCAGCCGACACTGCCGGTGAGCTGTGGCACAAGAGACTGTGCCACATGAGTGAGAAGGGGATGAAGAGGCTTGCAGAAGACAACCTTATTCCAGTGAAGCATGTGCACCTGGAGAAGTGCACCGATTGCCTGGCCGGTAAGCAGAACCGAACCTCCTTCCACTCAAGGCCACCGATGAGACGTAGCGCACCATTGGAGTTGGTGCACACTGACGTGTGTCAAGTAGAAACGAAGTCACATGGCGGAGCCCAGTACTTCGTGACATTCATTGATGACCACAGCCGGAAGCTGTGGACGGCACCGTTGAAGACAAAGGACCAAGTGTTGTGCGTCTTCAAAGAACTCCACGCGAGAGTGGAAAGGGAATCCGGCAAGAAGCTGAAAGCGATACGAGCGGATAACGGAGGGGAATACCAGGGGCAGTTCGAGGAGTACTGTCGCTCGAAGGGAATCCGGCTCAAGTTTACTGTGCCGAAGACGCCGGAACTGAACGGGCTGGCCGAGAGGATGAACCGGACCATAATGGAGAGGGTCCGGAGTATGCTGGCGCATGCGAAATTACCCAAGGGGTTTTGGGCTGAGGCAATGTCGACGACGACATACGTGATAAACAGATCACCCTCAGTACCTTTGAACGGAGACACGCCGCAGAGAGTGTGGACCGGAAGGGAAGTATCCTACCGGCATCTGAAGGTGTTCGGGTGTCTCGCATATGTGCATGTGGCAAAGGACCGGAGAGGAAAGCTAGATCCAAAGACCCGGCCATGCATATTCCTCGGTTACGGCGATGACGAGTTCGGCTACCGAGTATGGGACCCGGTCGACAAAAAGATATTCCGGAGTCGTGATATCATCTTCATGGAGGACAAGACACTCACCGACTGGGAGTCGGAGAAGAAGATGAAGAGCTCAAAGTCGACCGGTGAGGATCAACTCTACGAGGAGCAGTCCCGACCGGCAAGGGACCGGTTAGCACTCAAGGATCCGGCCGAAGACGGTGAAGAAACAGAACCGGCCGAGGAAGATGAAACTGATACCGGAACCGGCCCCGATCCCGAAATGGATTCGGATGAAGAGGAAACGGAGGAGCCGGTTACCGAAGCTCCGGAACGGAGATATCCTCTAAGAGAGAGAAGGGCCCCCCGGAGATTTCCGGAACCAGAGCACGTGCTGCTAACCGACGAGGGGGAGCCGGAGAGTTTTGAAGAAGCAAAGCTTGACACCCATAGCCGCAGGTGGTTAAGTGCCATGCAGGAGGAGATGGATTCCCTGCATGAGAACCACACATATGAACTTGTGGAGTTGCCGAAAGGAAAGCGGGCACTTCGAAACAAGTGGGTGTTCAAGCTGAAACCGGGAGATGCCGGAAACCCCCCAAGATACAAAGCCAGGATCGTGGTGAAGGGGTTCCAGCAGAAGAAGGGCGTCGACTTCGACGAGATATTTGCCCCGGTAGTGAAGATGACCTCCATCCGGACGGTGCTGAGCATAGCGGCAAGCATGGACCTCGAGGTAGAACAGATGGACGTGAAGACGGCATTCCTTCACGGTAACCTCGAAGAAGAGATCTACATGCAGCAACCGGAAGGATTCGAGAAGAAAGGGAAGGAGCACCTGGTATGCCGGTTGAAGAAGAGCCTTTACGGACTGAAGCAGGCTCCCCGGCAATGGTACCGGAAGTTCGACTCTTTCATGACCGACGAAGGGTACCACAAAACGCAGTCTGATCACTGCGTGTTTGTGAAGAAGTTCGAAGGAGGAGACTTTCTAATACTCCTCCTGTACGTGGACGACATGTTGATCGTCGGACGGGACCAGGTCAAGATACGGATGCTGAAGAAAGCGCTTCACCGAACCTTCTCAATGAAGGACCTGGGTCCGGCGAGGCAAATACTAGGGATGCACATCATCCGAGACCGGAAGAAGAAGCAGTTGTGGCTGTCACAGGAGAAGTACGTGACAAAGGTGCTTCACCGGTTCAACATGTCGGAAGCAAGACCGGTCGGGTCAACCCTCCCGGCAAACTGCAAGTTGTCCAGCAAGCAAAGCCCCAAGACAAAGGCTGAGAAGGAGGACATGATGAAAGTACCATATGCCTCTGCCGTCGGGAGCTTGATGTACGCAATGGTGTGTACAAGACCGGACATAGGATATGCAGTCGGAGTGGTGAGCCGGTACATGAGCAATCCCGGCAAAGAGCACTGGAACGCGGCCAAGTGGATACTCCGATACCTGAAGGGCACGGCAAACGTGTGCCTCCGATTCAGCTCCGGTAAGCCCGAACTCGACGGTTTTACCGATTCGGATATGTCGGCTGATGCAGATACCAGCTGGTCCACATCAGGGTATGTGATGACGTATGCAGGGGGAGCTGTTTCGTGGCAGTCGAGGCTGCAGAAGACGGTTGCGTTGTCAACCACGGAGGCGGAGTACATGGCGGCTGTTGAAGCCGGCAAGGAAATAATATGGATGAAGGACTTCATTAGAGAGCTCGGTATCCGGCAGGAGGAGTACCGACTCTACTGCGACAGTCAGAGTGCCATCCACCTTGCGAAGAATGCGGCCTATCACTCCCGGACGAAGCACATCCAGCGAAGATATCACTGGATCCGGGAAAGGATAGAAGACCAGGAGTTCGTGCTGACGAAGATCCACACGGACGAGAACGGGTCAGATATGCTGACCAAAGTGCTCACACCCGACAAGCTGGAAGCGTGCCGGAAGAGGGTCGGACTGGAAAGACATCCCATGCCGAAGTGAAGGGGGAGTTTGTTGGGATTACGGTCCCTCCGGATGGGATGGTCGAATGTCCGGGAATCGGGAATGAAGACCCGAATGAGGAGTACCCGGTATCGGAGCCGGATGATGAAGACCCGGTTCCGGATCCGGATGATGAAGACCCCGGCTACGGAGCCGGATGACGAATGTACCCGGAGAGAGATCCGGATGCGGGGACATATTTGTGAATACGTTTGCCAAGGGCCCTCTAGGCTATATTTGTAAATAGCCCGAAAGTCATATGTGTATAAATATGACTTAGGGCAAACAGTTTAGTTGTTGCTCATTTTTCCTGTTTTTCCACTTAGAGAGTGAGAGAGAGAGAGAGAAAGGAAGAGGTCGACGCCTCTGTGTAATACCGCCGCCTGTGGCGAGGACAGCGAGCTCAAGGTCGTTGCCTTGCAGCTCGCCATTGTACATTCCCTGCGTATAGTGATAGTTGGAGTCTTGCACTCCCGTGGTTTTTCCCGTCTAGGGTTTTCCACGCTAAACCCTGTGCATTCGAGTCTCTCTCTGTGTTTGTGATTTTCTGCTGCATTGATTCGTGTTTCCTCGGTTGTGGCCGAGAGGTGAAGGTTTTGAAAGCGTCAAATCATAACAATGGAGAAGGTAAAAAGATTGCTCAATTGTGTATCCTAGGGTCGATGTTTTACCCAAGATTGGAAAGGAATATCAATGACAAGGATTGTTGCATACGTTGGCCAAAGACAATCAACATGTAGAATTGTTGCTTGCTACACATGCATGCTCATAATGCACACGCCTTCCAAAAGGAGTCCCTTCATGTGTAAAGATTCTATGTGATAGAGTGGGAAGCTCTATATGATAGAGCTCATTGAGTTCTATTGTGGTGAGTTCCCACAAAAGAACTCCTTGGGTCCTATTGTGTAGACTTCACACAAGAGAGCCTTTTAAGTTCTCTTATGTTAAGCTCAACACACTTAATCCAACCTTGAGTGTCACCTTGTGGAAGGGAATTAGATCTATGGGATGCAAAGATCAAGTTCGAATCCCACAACTCAACAAATGTTAGGATAGGTAGAGTTTATGTTTTCACAAAGCTTGACTGCTTTTTGTCGATATACACTTGGATAATGGAAGTTGGGGGGAAATGGTAATTCTCATTACTTCGACTTTTGACAAGGTTTTAATTAAAGAATCAAGTGACAAATAATGAGTGTTTGTCTCAAGTTTACACTAAAAGAGGGACTCTATAAGTTCCTAAGGACACAACATGTTCTTGTCGAGGTGAGCCGTATCAAACACTTTGCTCATTTAAAATTGTTGGTAACAATCGGCAACCAAACTGAACCGCGAAATGATTAAAATGGTTTGGTTTGGTTTGGTTTAGGTTCAAGTTTTTTTAAACTGTTTGGTTTCGGTTTTGTTTGGGAGATGCATGGTTTGGTTCGGTTTTAACAATTTGAAACCATGATTTAAAACAGTTTTGTGGTTTGTAAAATAATAATAATAATTTTAAAAACTTTTAATTGTTTTTTAAGTAACCTTTTCATTTTTAAGCCTAATTCTCACATTTTAGGAAAAATTTTGAAATATTGAAATAATGAAATTTTTTAACGGTTTAATGGTTTAACGGTTTGGATTTTGAGCAAACAATTCAATTTAAACGGTTTCGATTTAAATGGTTTTGTGGTTCGGTTCGGTTTGATTCAGGTTTCGAAATTTTTTAACGGTTTGGTTTGGACACTCTCGAACCGAACCGTTGCCGATTGTTAATTGTTGGTTCATTTCACCTACATAACATGTCTCCATAGGTTCCAAAGAAAAACCAAAGTTTCACTCTAGGAGAACTATGCCAACACATCTTATGTGTCAGCTCCCAAAGCCAAGGAAATTTGTCATACCCTTTTTGCTTTTATGCTTCTTCCCAAAAACAAGGTTAGGTATGATATTAAGCGAGCATATATAAATAAAACTTAATAGGTAGATATATAGAGATATAAGGACTTTGGTGCTCCATTGTTCATTTTAATTTCAAAACTCATGATTGTGTACAAAATCTAGGTGTTTGATTCCCAAAACATGTGAAGTCAACACTGAGATCTCTTGTTCATCTTCATTTTGAATATCAAAACTCATTGTTATGGACCATGTCTAGGTGTTTTATTCCACAAACCTGTGAACTCAATGAGCTCTCTTATTCATTTTATAGCATTTTGAAGCTCTCTAACCGCCGACCGGATAAAAATATTATTTTCTTTTTAAGATACACCATCAATTTTGTGTCTGAATATGTACTTGATCTTATCCTTGCATGGGCGCCCAAATATGTACGTATTTACTACAGACATTGTTGTCATCACTTATGCTTTTAACATATGCCATCACTTTTCCTATTAAACATGTACTTGATCTTATCATTGCATGGGTGTCCAAACATGCATGTATTTACCAAACGCTTCATTGTCATCACTTATGCAATGTACGCTCGTCTTTTTCGTTTCATCTCCTCCATCAAATTTTAATCCTTTCCAAACTAATTTCTCCACAAAATTAGAAATCTTATGACAATAATATTTCAATAGCTATAATTACCTCATTAATGATAATGTTAACTACTATGGTTATCAATAATCATGTAATCAATTATTATAGTTAGCATGTATTGATTTGTAATTAGTCACAACAATTATATTGCACAAGTGTTTTAGGATATTGAGTATTTTCATTTTGTGTTCCCATCATCATGAAGATAGGTAGTATCATCACATCCATGAAATCACATCATCAATTTTTATAAGTCATTGTTGTTGGTAGAACCAAAACTATAATAGAGGAAAACAACATAGGGAACTAGAGGCAATATGTAATCATTCATGTCCTTAGAATGTGGTAGAAATCCCACTAGTTGTATATCTTACTTTTTACTAAAGGCGCAAGATCCAAAACAATAGGACTCAATGATGCAAAAAATGTCGAGTTTTCAAGGACCATGCCTCTAAATATTGATGCTACCATATATCAATGAATTCAACAATATGAGTTTCAACTCTTTGTTTATGGAATATGAAATGCGCTATTCAAAAATATCAGCGCATTATTCATCCAATGATCTACAAATGAATTTGTAAAGCCATTCTTTTTAAGAGAAAGGTGTCAGCCATGGTTTACACCTACTCCATCGTAACGAGAACAAAGTGCGATTGTTATCATATCTCTCCCATTCGTAAATGGAGATGTGTGTAGAATGTGAGTTGAAACCCTGATGTTTGGGTACTGGAACGGGAGAAGCTTCGACCGTGAAGTAGGAAAACTCCGAATGCGAGAATACTAAACGTTGTCTATCCATAACAATAAGCCTTACGGGAAAAACTCTTAAGATGCCCATGAGTTTATTTCCATAAATAAAGCCATTGTTGAGTCCGATCTTGACCAATTATGCACTACTGCTTGGGGCAACTATACACATCCAAATGATCCCTCTCGTTTGCGAGTCAGGTCTGGCGAGAGAACCGCGAGGGGCATTCGCGAGCAATAAAGAAAAGAAAAACCCATGGGAGGAGCATTTTGGCTAGACCTTAATGATTTGAGTCCTAAAGTAGAATGAGACAAAACTACCTATGGAGCCTTAAAGCTCTATGCCATAACAGGGTCTCAGAGACCCCAAAACAGGACTCCTCTCTAGTAAACAGGCTTATATTATTATGAATGTTTTGCACACAGAGTAGACATCAATCAGATGACCCCCAAAGCAGGACTCCTCTCTCGTGGTAAGGCTTATGATTTTTTTGCACACAGAGTAGACACTCCCTCAAAAACCCACAAATTTTGCTTCAGAAAAAGAAGACCCAATTACAAGAGAAATCCCTTTGTGAGGTTATGAATGTATGCATAGAGAGGATCTTATACCAAAGGCCAACAATTTGCTCTCAGAAAACAAGTCCCAAAACAGGGTTCCCTCATTGGAAAAACCTTCCATTGAAGGTTGTTTTGCCACTCTTGGAACAGGGCTTGCTCCACCAACAACTAACCTGTGTTGAGGATCTAACATTCCTCTTACAGAAATGCAAGAAGGAGGGAGACCGTGGAAATGTTCTTCGTTTCTACGCATTTCTTCAGAAAATAGATCATCAAGAAGTTTACACATTACTTGGGAACCATCTCATCCCAATGTTGATTGATGTCGGATGTATTGTGAATGCTCAGCTTGTTTTTGAAAAGGTATTCTATCGCAATGAATGGTCATGTTATTCCCTCATATCTGGGTATATTAGATGTCGAAAACCTAAGTTTGCTCTCAAAGCCTATGATCAAATGCAGGAAAAGCATTCGTCACTTCCGAGTGCACATATATTTGTGGCATTATTCAAGGCTTGTGCAACTCTCAAAGATCTGGAAAGAGGAATTCGGTTACATTGTGAAGTTGTGATGATGGGGTTTCTCGAAGAGAACCTTTTTGTAGGTAGTAGCTTGGTGGATATGTATGTGAAATGCGAGTCTCTAATTGTAGCACATCAAGTCTTCGATATGCTTCCATTCCGAGACGTTGTTTCTTGGAATATACTAATCTCAGGGTATGCCGATAACGGGAATGCTGAAGAAGCTCTCCGATGTTTTCTACACATGCAAAACGATGGAGTTTTTCCTACTGATGGAACATACGTTTGTATCTTGAAAGCATGTGGGAGTATTAAAGCAATAGAGAAGGGTCAAGAAATACATGCGGATATCGAAAGGAAAGGGTTGTTGAAAATATATGCCCTTGTTGGTAACTCATTAGTTGATATGTATGCAAAATGTGGCTTTCCCATAACAGCTGAACACATATTTGACCGCCTTCCAAATCACGACATTGTCTCCTGGAATGCATTGATATCAGGATATACCGATTGTGGGTGTAGCGAAAAAGCATTGCGGTGTTATGAGAAGATGCTGCTTATGGGTGTGAGTCCCGATGCAATCACACTTTTATGTGGCTTAAAAGCTTGTGGAAGACTTGGAGCAATGAGAAAAGGAGAAGAAATACATGCTGAGATTGAAAGACAAGGGATATTGGGTAGAGACCCTTTTGTTGGAAGCACTTTAATTGATATGTATGCTAAAGCAGGATTGCTTAATAAAGCACAAAATGTGTTTGAAAATCTTCCTATTCGTGGTGTAGTCTCATGGACGACCTTAATTGCTGGATATACGCAACATGGCCAAGGTGAAGAAGCACTAAAGTATTTCAATAGGATGAAATTTGAGGGTATCCCACCTAATGCCATTACATATGTATGGAGCTTGAAAGCTTGTGCCAACACAGGAGCAATAGAAAAAGGTGGGGAGATACATGGTGAAATCGAAAGGAGAGGCCTTTTGGATAAAGATCTTATTGGGAATACTTTGGTGAATATGTATGCTAAATGTGGTATGCTTCCAAAAGCAGAACAAGCGTTCGACAAACTTAGAGGCCGGGATGTTGTCTCCTGGACTGCATTAATGATGGGGTATGCCCAACTTGGAAGTTCTGAGAAGGTATTTCATATCTTTAATACGATGCAAGGCGAAGGTGTACAGCCCAATGTGGTTACTTTTGTTGTTCTTCTCGGTATGTGTAGTAGAACAGGTCTAGTACATAAATGCCAAACATACTTGGAGGCAATGAGCAAAGACTATGGTTTTATTCCTTGTCATCATCACATTATGTGCGTAGTGGTTAATCTCCTTGGCATTACAGGTGAACTAGAAAATGCATTTGCAGTGATGCCATCTCATCCTAGTCTTCTTGTTTGTCAAACTGTGCTACATGCTTGTAGGAACTCAGGAAGTTTGGAGCTGGGAAAATGGGCTTTTGAGCATGCAATACGCTTGGATCAAAGCGATGCACTTGATTATGTACTGATGTCTTACATAGTACGTAATGATGGGGTGGAAGACAATACTGTAAATGACAATGATGATGATGATCAATATAACATATCATGATGAATTTCCAATATTATGGGCCATTTGAAGTCGTTGACAAGATTGCGATGTTTTTTCACGGCATCAAACTTGAAATTGGTTGATTGCTGTAGGAATCAATATGCCATTATTGCAATCTTTGAAGGGAATGTGGGATATAGGCACAGATCCCAGTACAGCTTTAAGTCAGCTTACCCTGTATATTTTAGTAATCATAATAATGTTTGTGAGAATAGTAATGCATCACCATAATGCAAAATTGTCAGAGACTTTTGTGTGCCAGGCCTAGTCCTTGCTTGGAAATATACAAATAAATGCAATCTCTACTGGGAAAGGATATTTTTGTTTTCCGAGTGTTTGACGTGAAAATGCATCATACTTGCCATAACATGATCATAGAATATGGTGCTGTGACCGAGAGGTGCAAAGGAGTAATAGGGCTTAGCAGATTGGTGGATCTTTTCAATGATAATCCTGAGCATCTACCACGGCATAGTAACAACATGACTGCCATCCAACAAACCCAGAATCTGATCTTTCAACAAAAGAAGAAAAATCTCTATGAGAAGTACTGCCTCATTCGACGAATGCTATAAGATAAACAAGAACATATATCCTTCTTGATGGGATTCTGAAGTCAATGGAGGTCGAGATAGGGACATGGACTCATGACCCAAATCTTTGCAGCATAGGGGCCCAAATCATTCCCATCATAATGAGTGTGAGAGACATGTTGTCTTATGAGCCAACTTATGGCCACAGAATAACCATACCATTATGAATACATTTTCTAGTGATCAAAAGACAAACCTGCTAGGTAACCATGAATTCAGGCATAGCCAAAAAAACCAACGCTTAGGCTATGTTGACCACGAATGGAGAACATGGACAATGCATTCAATCCAAGTACCAACCATACTGATTCAAATCCAAGGTTGAGCACTTGTCCATTTGAAGAATAGATAATGCTTGAAGAGACCTTGTTATTCTATATATTGTCTCAATACCTATGAAGGAAGGACTCAAGAACAACCAATCCCTTGGCCTCCCATATAAGGAACCTTTCTCTGGTAATTTATGTTGTTATCATAAGATTATACACTACCCTACCCATGCTATGATGAGTTGCCCTTTGAATAAGAGAATATATGACTTGCCTATCCCATTATATCAAATCTCATGGTATGGAGAATCTAAGGATAGCCAAATGCCACTTGTCAAAATACCAACAAGTCTCGACCAAGGACCCATGCCACCTGCATCGTAAGTCAATGTCAAACAATATCTTAGTACACTACCATAGAATCTGCATTGCGTTGTGTTTCCTTCTACTTTGATATTGGGCCCAAGTACATGAGAAATACTTATGAATGTGGTCCAACTCAAGCCTCAGATTTAATGTTAACAGCGGACATTAAGATAATGGAGTTTGCAACCCCAACAAATAGACAAAAGTGAGTATCTAAGGACAAGGGCATTGTTCTCAAGGCGTCGATGGTCTATTGATTGTTGATTGGCATCAAATAACTTGGTGGTGTATTAGTTACCATGATCTATTAACCCATTGTCTGTCTTTTGAACGAATGTTTCCACCTTCGAAATTACCAATCCAATTGAGCACTCATCTTTTCTAGCCCAATATGCAAATAGTTGCCACCCTAGAAACACCAGTATTTGGTTGAAAAGATTTGCTCTATTGGATTGGAAATTTCGAAGGTAGACATTAGTTCAATAGAGCAAAACAATGTTTGAACTCAATGGTCTATGTGTTTGGGAAATTGGACATAGTTTCCACTATGTAACCATATGCAATCATCTAACACGAGGCTATCGTTCATAAGAATAAAATATTTTAATCCTAGGAATTCAAAATAAGTGTATGATTCTCCTCAGTGATGGATGGGGGGGTTGGTGTATCAAAACTCGAAGATAGGTTCCTAGGAAATCCTACACGTTTAACAAACAATCTCATGAAAGGACGAGTTAGAACATCATTTGTGAAAATCCTTGAGAAAGATTGTGCCACCGGCCTACCACCTCCCCTTGCAAAGCAAGAGAAAAACTCTTATAGTAATTGTATTGAGCATAGAAAGAGTTCCCAAGTATTCTTACATGGGGAACAAACCTTCACTTTGGGCATTTACATCAATAATGAATACCTAGGCCAAACGTTGTGGTGAGGAAAATTGATCATGAGCTAGATTGCTCAAGAACATGCATTTGTTGGTCACTAGGAAGTTGCATGACATGCCTTATAACTACCATAATCTATTGTTTGTTTCATTTATGTTTGTTCTAAAATTGGCTATGCCACTCACAAATCATGCATAAATTAGTTTATCCAATTATTATAGTGGAGCACCTAAACATTATCTTTCTCGCCCTTGGGTTATACAATTTGAAGATTTGCATCTAGTATTCCCCTCTATTCTAGCATCTTGAAAGCCATAATGACACAACATGTGGACACGAAACATGTTGGTTTTCTAAAGTATATGACACAACCATGTTGCATTCGAGTTATGATGGTTCTATCGCCCAATTGTTGTATTATTACTTGGAAACAAAAAGTGCAAATGCCACTATGTATGCAATGTATCTAACAATAAATGATGTGAAGGTGGATTAATATCTCAAGAAGGGAAGTTAATGCTGCAAGGAAGAATATAAAGTAAGAAAAATAATAATGACAAAGACATGCATGTATGACACTACTATTAACTTTGCACCACGTTCTCTTTCTATGCGCGCATCGAATTTCATGCGCCGAATCTCAGGAGGCCAAGGGTGGAAGTTGCACCATCACTTTCCTTTTTAATGGGTAAGATTATTAGTTGCATTATAGGTGGACAAATAATTGATGTGCATTCATGGATCATATCCCATCCTATGACTTCATTTGCTTCCTCATCACATGTGGTTACCATGGCACGTATGGCGAACATGTTTGCGAGACTTTTCTCGTGAGTTATTGTATAAGTTTCTTAAATATGCTAGCGAGGAATTGATACATAATTCATTATAGCATGGCCAATATGCTTTTAGTTGCACCACCCTATCTTTTGATAAAAAGGACTCTATTTGTTAAATCATATCAATAAATCAAGGAAGGGGATTGGGATCTTCCGGAAATTCTATTTGTGTAGCATTTAAAATGTGGTGAGCTAATAATGGCTCATAAGCCCAAGGGTGTGTGTGGTGGACATTGGAAGATGTATAATGTGGTTAAAATATAACCCATACAAAAACCAAAAAGTAAGTTAACGCAAGATGAATGAGAGGAAAGGTAATGGAATATGTCTTGTGGAGGAATGCATTAAAGATTATTATTCGTATGAGATATGAAGGATAGTTGAAGCTCACATGTATAGGACCTTGGAGACGATAAAGAAACAATTAGGGGTAGAGCAAAAGAGTAATTTTTATCCCTAGAAAATTGGAATGGCCCACCCATATGTATGATATTGGATATCATACTGAAACTAGAGGCAGTGGCCCGTGGGGCCCCAAGGGATTCTAGAGAGAAAGAGAGAGTATCCTAATTTAGTTTTAGGGTTGACATCCATGTATTCAACTTAGAATGTTGGAATCCCAAATGGCTGCAGTAAGGGATCCTCATGCATGAAGGGGATAAACGACATGCATCTAATATGTTGGCGTTGGTTTGTGTGGTCATCATTTTGGTTGGGTGCAAATATGGTTTGTGATCTATAGAACATGGTGGAGACTCTTGGGGCCATGGTCAAGAGCTATGGGTAAGAGTTTCTTTAAGTTTTTGGGAATCAAGTATGCAAATACTAAGGGCAAGGTATGGTCCCAAAGGCTACCACCAATGTCATGCACTTAGGAGATATAAATGGCCACTATTGTCTAAGAGAAAGAGAGACAATCCAAGGAAAAATCGGAACACCCTTACAAACCACACAAATAGTGTACTCATTTAATGCTTGAAAGGCATCCACGGGTCATGCAACAATAGAAGAATCTTTCGAATCATTGTGTGAATATTCAAAAGAGAAGGAAATTCCTATTTTTCACTTAGAAAATATAACTATACTCCGAGCCAAAAACAGATGAATGGATAAATACGTAACTCTTGATGTCTATCGATCATGGAATGGAGATCAACTGTTTTGAAATGCGTTGGAAGAGATTCCATCACATATACCAAGTAAAAGAATTACATCAAAGAGCACTGTCGCCCAGATGTCATTGTTTAGAAAGGCACGCAAAGGTATTGATACTTTCAAGAAAGAGTTTGATGAAACGAGACAACATTTCCAAGAAATAAGATGGAAGAAGAATTGGGCTTTTATTTTTTTTTCCAATAGTAACTTCTAAAAACACAATGCCTTAATTTTAATTTACCCCATGGATCTAACCCATATCGAAATGTCAATTACATACTCTTTTACTTAACACGTAACAATTTTGTTGTCATTGCAAACAAAAAGGTAGAATAATGTATAGTTTCAACAATAAGTTACAAAGGTTACAACCTACAACTCATCTCCATGAAAAAAACATGAATGTTTTCTTTTTCCATTAATTGTTCCTTCCATCAGACCCTTTTGTCCCTAACGATGGTATGAGAAATAAGCCTTACATCTCAATAAGATGCCCTAATGACTATGAAAGCAATTAGATTAACCCCACCTTATTATGATTAAATATATCTCATTTGCTTATTACTTCATGGTTACGGTTCAACTTTCAACAAGAGAAAATGTTAAATGATTTGTTAATCATTATCATTGAACAACGTGAAGTTACAATTATATAGAGCAATGATGTAAATCGTACTTCTCTTGAGAAGATAGTGTCGGAGAAGAATTATTCATTCTCCAACTTTTCTACATTCTACATTATTCAAATGGACTTTAATTATGGGAAGATAACAATTTTTAATCATAATGAAGCAAATGTGGGCGTTGGCATGCCTTCTCCGCCATAAAGGTAAATCAATATGGCTTAAAATGTGTCACTTAACCTCGAAATCTAAATCTACTAGAACTTTGATAATGCAAGTTAAGCATTAAATTTTTAGAGGGAAAGAAATGTTCAAGCTTCAAATCATGTGCCATTCTTATCACTTAGCTAAGGTTGTGGCTTTTATATTCACGAAGAGGTAGGAAAAAGTTTTTTTAAATGGGAGCTTTTTTCTATTCTAAGGGTTGAAAAGGAGATTTTATTTAACTTGAAGGTTTGTAAGGTGTTTCTAATGTTGAAGATATTGTATGCCTTCATCAATCCATCTTTTGACAATTGATGTCTTCATCTCACTCATCACATGAATTTTATTCCACAATACCATTGATGCAATATATAACTCATATATCCTGGAACATCTACATATGTGCATATTCATCATAGAACCTTTTGTCTCCAATAGAAATTGCATTGTTAAGACAAATTTGACATCAAACATGGTGTATAGATGGCATTCAATTGGAAGCATGTCAATGATATTATTGACGGGTCTTGTGAAAACCTTCTCGTAGTTGTAACTAGCTAGAAAGCCCAAAATGTGGGTGATTACCAATGATCTATATTATCAAACCTTATGCATTTCCAACATTTGATGTATATGTGACATTAACTAGAAAATGATGTTGAGACTTATCATGCATTGATACTATAGCAAGTGTGGAAATATTCGTTGAGGGTTTTCACATTGCTTGCAAACTTTGATTTGCTAGAGAGGAGGCACTTGATTGGCTCAGACCATAGTGTGTTGCATGACCACAAAATGTGCAGAGCATATCCATGTGTATTTGGGACACCTCACTTGAAGGTTTCCCATGATAATGCATTACTAGAACAAAGCGTGTAATTTTCAAACTTCAAAATGTTGATGAGGTTGTTTAAGTAGGGTTTGCT
The DNA here is from genome assembly GCF_043228905.1 of Azolla caroliniana. Taxonomy (NCBI): domain Eukaryota; kingdom Viridiplantae; phylum Streptophyta; class Polypodiopsida; order Salviniales; family Salviniaceae; genus Azolla; species Azolla caroliniana. The sequence goes on along the minus strand of NW_028230444.1, from coordinate 5,462,644 downwards.
TGTATTACAAATCTATTGGACTAAGCACATGGAAGCCTATATATTATTGTTATCGGGAAGTGGAGAAAAGAATTCAACATCTTACCCAAGTAAGGTGTATTGCTAATTGACTATGGTGTCATTTGTACCTACTACCATGTATGATGTGCATTAGTATATATTGTATATATGTAATACAAACACTATATGACATCTATGCGACTTGCAATGCAAATTAAATACATACAGAAATGGTTGTTTGCTATACTCATTGGTATATTGATATATAGAAGCTTATTCAACAATCTAATGCTTGAGTAATGTTCAAGATTCATTGAAAGATAAAAGCATGGCATAGACGCAACACATGAATCCCATGTCATTAATGATGTTCGTTTCAAGAATGCGTCACACTTTGTCTTTTGTTCCTTTAGTTTATACATTAGATGCATTAAACCATTCCTTTAATTTATTTGTTTTTGACGTGGCCTCTTGAATTCTTGATGAACTTGAAATAAGTGCCGGAAAAAGGTCAACCACATTCATTTAACAATGTCCAATCCTTATGCTTATGTACATTGTAGTGTCTCCTTATTTTTCTTTGTCTTGTTAACAAGGCACCAGTCAATGAAACGACGCATTGTCTTTTACATGATATTATTTGATAATATTCTTGAAATGTCTTTATGAGTTTTTGAAGTTCTAAATAGTTATGTGCCTTCAAAAGTGAATGGCTTTAACAAAAGTCCAACAAAGCCCAAACTCGAATGATATCAAGATTTATCATATATGAAATACCCATATCTTTCCCTCTTATCCATAGTTCATATGAGTTAGTTACTTGTGTTGTAGCATGTTACCTAACACCATTGACAAACAATGAATATTAGAGCACCAAACAAAACCAATTAGAAGCATGGTAGGAAGTTGAATGTACGACAAGAAGAATAATTTGTAATATTAGCAAGATGCCTCAACATTGCGATGAATGTGTGAACTACATGTAGGAATGTGCTTTACAAGTTTTAAAAGTTTATTTTACATTCTTCTAATCACACTGCATATCAATGCTTATTTTCTTCTCACAATGTTTTGGTATGATTAAGGTCTTCTTAATGATCACAAATAGAAATTCTTATAACTTGATGAACTCTTATCTTCAATAAAGATAACCAAGGGATGTGAAGCCAAGTAGCCCCTCACTCTTCATATGTAAACTTTGGAAGATCAATTGAGCACCATGGGTGCCCAAATTCAAAAGTATAGACACGCTATTCATTTTCATTCAAGAAGAAAGAGAAGAATATAATGCACAAACCACCCTCGTTGTAAAGGTTGTTGGGTTGCGACCATTAGGTGTGAAGAAGAAGAGGGATGTAAGATCCCCTTGTTTCGCGATAACATAAAATCCATATGTTACATAACAATATATGTTAATCCTCTGTGTGGACTCTTATGACGAGATGTTTATTGTGTACATTGTGTAGCATCAACCATTACACATATATACATATCGATTGTGGGAAACCATTGCATACTATTACCTTAAGAGATAGAGGAGGCATAATAGTTTATCAAATGAGTGAAAACGTACTACATCGCAATGTGATGCTATAAATTATGAAAAAGGAAACAAAAAGCTCAAAGAGAATATAAATATTTGGGAATGGTAAAAGGAGAAAGACCTTTACACGTGCTACTCTCATTGTTATGACGTCTTGAAATGACATATGTCTTGCTTACTTATCCAACTTAATGCTCAAAGACATAATCAACAACAATAAGTTCTCTTGTTTTAATCCTATGAGTGGCATCTCTTGTTTTAATCCTATGAATGGCACCTAATGCAGTTAATCTTTGCATGGAGAATACATATTAATAGGTTTTTTCCTTTTAATCCTATCAGTGGCACCTAATGTGTTGGTTTTTGCATGGAGAATACATGTTGTTAGTATAGTTTCAAAACCAATATCCTACATACAAACACCGTTCATTGCAAAAAAAACCTCATGATAGAGATTAGAGTGGATTAACACAACAATGTAACCTTGTATATAAACGTTTTTTAGAAAGTAGAGTAAATTTTGATCACACCAACTTAATGGGCTAATATGTTAGGTGTTTCCACCGCGTCACACTTCGTTTTAATTCTAACACTTGTGATGTGAATGACTAATGTTGATGTGAGTTAAACTACAACAATCAATCATATCACATGATAATGATGGCGAAGCTGCATCAAACTGATTTATTTAAATCCAGCAACTATGTTGTCTCATGTGGAGAGAAGATTACATAAAAACTACAAGACAATTGTGTAATGGAATGGGTTGTGTAGTTTATTTCCTATATATCATGATCCATTGAATAAATTCAATGGATTACAAATGCAAATACTAATATCTTGTGAAATAGTATAACATTCATAGTAAAGATTGTTGGCATCTAGTGGAGATGATGATTGGGAGCCATTTGCATCACACTCTATGGTCCCAACATATCACAATATATGGCTTCATTGTTATCAATATCGTGGCATGGGGCCAAAGTCGAGTAATGATTAGGATGCATTATAGTCTACGGGATTGGCCATAAAGTGTTTCCAACATATCACGTGTTAACACCCATAGTTGGAGTGATGTGACCTTACCTATGGAAAAGAGACAACGTCTAGAAAGAAACATACTTGGCAATCCTATAACTATTACTTATACCATCGATGTCGGTATGACACAATGTTGCATCACAATACACATTATAGTAATTATGTAGAAGGGGCGATGGCTTTTCATAATGACTGACTAGGATGGGTGTGAATCATCAACATCACAATCTTATGTGCACATGATGACAAAGGAAAATTAATTGGTGAAGCACCAAGTATCCATAATTGCCACCATGTGTGTTCAACATAAACCTACCCATAATTGAACAATTGCCTTCCCATTACCCATGGACATGTGCCCAGTTCATTTACGTTTGATCACAAGTATTCAACACAATTAACAATGTCCATGGACCATAAGCACACTATTTCATTATTTTTTAACGTTTGTATCCCATCAACAACACTAGATATAATATAGCGCAAGACAAATGACAAAACATTTCATTGCCAATCGTTAACAATGAGAGTTTAATATGGATATTTTTTTACTATTTCACGTTGCACGCCTTGATGTTGACATTCTAAAAATAGAACATATCTGGCTATGAACTCCATGTATTGGGACCTTACAAAAACTAATGAGTAACTGTTGAACAAATATGTGATTTCATTTGCTTGATGTGTGACAACATTTTTTGTAAGAACCATCAAAGAACAACATTGGAAGTGTAAGAATAATCCAAAATCTGATTCAAAAATGCAAACATTCTTAGATTGTGTTGTAACTTACATGACATAACAAATTGAAAGCAAAATAAGTTTGAGAACCCCAAATTGAAACTTGAATAAGTGCACATTGAAGGTTACAATATGTTGTGGAGGTGGTTTTTAAAGCTTTACATCTCAACAAGTTATCACATGCAAGAAACCTCCATGTAGAAGTTTAACCACATTTCCTTCACTTTTCACTTCCAATATTTGACCGTAGATAGTGGAGTCACACTCTTTTAGATTTTGTTCCTTGGAGGGGTTTGATTATAGCCAAAGCTTAAACTTTTCCATGGCGCATTTAATAAATGTTTTACTTGTGCATAAAACAAGTTGTGTTTAATGGCCTCCTTGGCCAACATAAGTGTTTTCCTTGCAATCGTACATCGTGAAATAAAAGCAGGGGCCATTCCATTGTATGCGGCATATATACTCCATGCAAAACTCGGTTTTTTCTTCTAGGCAAAAGTTGGTGCCAAGAGAGGAGGGGTTTCATGGAAGGCACGATAGGATATGGTTATTGTAAATCTAGACACAAGCAAGTTAGTTCCCGTGGAATATAAGACTAGATTTACACTAAGGCGAGGGGGGAAATGTGAGTTTCCATCACTATCAAGTGAAAAAAATCTACCAACATCGTACATTTCGTGGTGGAAGTGTTAGATATTCGAAAAATGCACTTCTACCACAATTGATTACCCCCTAGCATTTGCATAAAGGTAAATATAAAAAGTCTACATATGGATTCCAAAAAAAGTTCAAAAAAAGTGTAATAATATTCTAATTTTATAGTATAGAAAAATGCTACCGAATAAAAGTACGACTTTATATATCGACATTCCACGTGACACAGAGAGGGAGAAGAAAATACATACGCATTCCACACATGAGAGATTTTGATAAATGATAATGTGTTATGGTCTCTTGGAGCCCAGACAATCGGCCTATGGAAAATGAAGCAACTTACATGATAGAAAATTCCTATGATGGCGCAAAAGGTTCCGAAAGCTTTGTCACTTTGGAAGGCCAAATATGACCAATGGAACCAATGTGAGACATGCAATGCATTAATGGAATGAGAGATGCAAGAACTAGAGAGAAACACATAGGAAGGACGAGAAATGTAAGAATGGAAATGCAAAATAATGGACGCCGACCAACCCCAAAGCATGTAAGAAAACGCAGCTAACCCTCATGATACAAATGGGAAACTCTCATTTTGGGAAATGTTGTTATTTCCACGAGTGGCTAATCATGATTGGGGTTTTACGATTCCACTATGACCACATCTACTTGTGAATCCAACCTAAGAATACGTTATTTGATTTGTGCATGTTCCATGTCTTTTCCTTTTGTTTGTTTCTTTTTTGGGTGAAGACATCAAACTTGGATGTCATAAGAGTGCACAAGAGCTTTCGTTGTGGCAACATGGTGAGCCAAGCAATACATGCTTATGACTCATGGCTAATAAGGGGCAAGCACTATACTCATGCAAATAGAGGCGAAGTCTACTTGTACCTACCCATGAATACATTATACGAGCTGAGGACATTTATAGCTTGCAGTTTGTCACGAGGACAAGAAATATGGAAAAACACATTTCCACACTTTTGGTTCAAGGGCAGTCGTCGGTACGTCACATGAAATCAAAATGGATATGAGCCACAATTTGCTTTGAGAGGCACGTCCCACTAAAAACCTTAACTAAATGTTGTTAAATCCTAGTCCCACGTACCGTAAAATTCGGATAGAAAAGAGAAAGTTTCGACTTTCACCTTAAACAAGAAGGGCTTTTTTATTGGTTAGATAGATGCTCTTTAAAATACTTGGAAATCCAACCTTTAAGAATTTGGGTGGCTTTGGAGAGAATAAAACCTGCTACATTGCTCATTTTCTAGCAAAAGATGAGAACATGGGTGGTAAGAGAATGTTTGGAACTAGAGCTTTTCTTTTTTAAACTAGCATAAAATACCATTCAATCTTGGCAATCATATGGGTGTAGTAGCGATTCCTGCAATCCTCAGTCGATACACAACTAAAATTATGATAACATGGCATGCTAGAGAGGCTTCTATTGAAATGCTCCGAGGCTATCAGGCAATGAACGAGACAAAAAGAAAAGGTGTTTTGCGAATGACGGGTGAAAATTGGGTGTTTTGCTTGACTTTATTCTATTGATCGACCGAAACTTGCACCTGCAAATGGATGGATCGGATCAAAGGAATGAAATGTGCACCTTCAATGGATGGATCAAAGCGAATGAATGGAATGTGCACCTTCAATGGCTGGATCGAATCGAATGAATGGAATGCACACCCTTCAATGGATGGATTGAATCAAATGAATGAATGTGCACCCTTCAATGAATGGATCGAATCAAATGAATGAATGTGCACCTTCAACGGATGGATCGAATTGAAGGAATGTCTTCTATGGATGGATGGATCAAATGAAATACACATATTTGACATGAGTTAGCCGATCAATGTGTAGTAGATGCATATAGACAAAATCCTCTCTCTCTCTCTCTCTTTCTCAAAACCCGGAATGATATGTTTAGGGGGACAAAGAATTAATTTCTATGTTGAGGAAATTATCAAACTAAAAAGACCAGGGAAAAAATTTATTCAAAAGAAGAAGAAGAAGAAGCAATCAGCAGGTAAATCCACTCTTTTTAATTGAAGTCAAATGCTATGTAAGAAAATATCAGGATTTTAAAGTTTAAAATAATAAAACAAAAAAAAAAGCAAGCAAACAAACAAATCTGCGTATCTTAAAGAAACCAAAAAAACAGTTGAGGAATCCAAATGAAATCTCTTTTGTTTTTATTTTTTTGGGATAGAAAAATCAAGAAGAGGAGTTAAGATGTGCAAGGGAGACTTAATAGAATAATAAGAGCCTGATTAGCAATTAGCAGTCGCTAATTAATGAATCCTTTTAGAAGCACATGAAGAAGGGCGTGATGATCGCGAGGGATTAATGATTAATTACTGCACTGATACTCTGTCCACCCCCCTAATCCAGGCTTAGAAAAGCAGCAGATTATGGAGAAAAATAAAATGAAGAAGCCTATGTATGATTGATTCGATAAATAATTTTAAAAAGAGAAAGAGTAAAAAGAATAAAAATAAAAAATAGTCTCATTTGTAAAATTTTATAAGTAATGAAAGGAGTTTTTTTTGGGAAAAAAATAAAAAAAATAAAGTTTTGGAAAAAAACAACTGAGTAGATTCTAAATACAATAAAGAATAATTAAAAAAGCTTTTTGTTTTTTCCCCTCTCAATAAATAAGGCAGACAAATTTTTTTTAAAAAAAAGGGCCAATTTATGGAATTAAAAAGGGAAGAAAAGAAAGGAAAAAAAGGATTTATGGAGAAGCGAGAAGGAAGAAAATGCATAAAAAGAAAGAGAAAATAGGAAGGAAAAATAACAAAAAAAGTTTTATCGAGAAAAAAGAAAAAAGAAAAAAGAAAAAGGAAAAAGGAAAAAGGAAAAAGAAAAAGAAAAAGAAAAAGAAAAAGGAAAAAAAGACAAAAGAGAAAGGAAAAGAAAATGAAGAATTGGAAAAAAAAGGGTGACTGGCTGGAGGCGGTGGCGAAGTTCCCGCCAAACCAGAGGTTTTTGAAATATGTGGAGAGGCTAGTTTCGAGAGCCACCGGGCCACCGGATGGGGACGGGCAATAGGGGGTCATCATCTTCATCTTCCAAAAGGCACTCAGACACAGAGAGAGAGAGAGAGAGAGACGCTTTTTGTTTCACTTTCTTTTTCCTTTTACTGTCATGCGGCTATGGCGACCTCTCACATGCCCCTTCTCTCTCTCTCTACTCTCTCTCTACTCTCTCTCTCTTAATCTGAAGAACCGCATCTCCCTCTCTGTCTCTCTCTGTACATCATCATCATCATCATCATCATCATCATAAACATCATCAAACCCTTCCTTTTCATCATCTTCGTCATCTTCTCCCCCCCCCCACCCCCTAATAATCTCCATTCCCAATTTAGGGTTTCCATCCTCTTATCTGTTCCCACGCCTACTCAAAAACTCCATTCCTTCCGATTAATTACCCATCCAATACCACTTGTTTCAATCCAAGTTAAGACTACACGCAACCGATAAACAAGGTAAATCTTCTATTATTATCAGAGATTCTCAATTCTTGTATCCTAGACAAAAAAAAAAAGAAGAAGAAGTTTTTTTTTTGGTTTGTCATCCCTTAATTTTTTCTGCATTAACATTGTAAACTTTCCACCGGTTTTGAGAATGATGAGAAAAACTCACTTATGTAGGTAGCAATGAGGTCTCAATAGCGTCTCTGAAGTCGTCTGAATCCAACATAGCTGTTTTCTGCAATTGAGCTTTTCTATTGCTCTATTGATTGATGAAAAAGAAAGGCTTCTAAAAAAGTTTGCTAATCAAGTTATAAATACAGGCGATTTTTTTGATAAAGCTGCCCTAATTCTCCATGAACAACAATAGATTCTCTCATTAAGATTTTACGAAACTTTTTTTTTTCTTCTTCTTCTTACTTCTCTTCTGTCGTCTGAAATATTCCCTACTTATTAGTCTGTTGGACAATTGAAGGTTTCCATGGTTCCTCGTTCCGACAGAACTTTTTTTTTCCCTTCTTCTTGTTTGAGCTTTTGGTTCAAGTTTTAATGAAGCAGTACGACACAATTGTACAGAAAACGAGCAGTTCAGAGATCTGACAGGAAACGGAAGTGGTCCAGAATGTCTTCCTTTTCTGCTTCTTCTTCTTTACCTTCCCCCCCTTTCTTCCCCTATTCTTTGAAATTGTAAAGAGATCGCCATTTCTTGCACCATATCCAATTGCTTCTCTTCCCCCGAGCTAATATCTCGTCTCTATATAATTTCATAATCTCAAGAGAGTGGAGAAATCGCCATTTGTAGATCGATCTCTAATTTCTGCTTCTTCCTTTTCAAGCCTTCATGTCTGTAGTACTATAAAATGCCGAATTCTGTTATCGTGCAGAGACATCCACTCATCTGTTCTGCATGTTGAATGATGTGAAGAAATCTCACCATTTCATCTCAAGAATGCAGGCAAAATTGCATCAAGTGCCCAGAGAGCTCAAAAGTCATGGACAAGAAAAGCTGGCCATGGAAGAAGAAATCCCCCGATAAACCATCATCGTCACAAACAGTGGAACACCAGGACTCTTTTGAAATAATCATATCGCAAATCTCACCTCCAAAAACATCTGAATTAGAACAGGTTTCTTTCTCTCCTTCGCCATTCTTTCTTTCTTTTTTCCCATTTCCCTTCCTTCCTTTTCTTCTTTGTGTCTGTCTCTCCTTTTTTATTTTCTTTCTTCTTACTTACCGCCATTGCAAGATTCTCATCGTCTAGCTCCATTAATCTGAAAGAGTTCGTTCTTCCTCCCCAGGGTTGCAGGAAAAATTTGCTTTTTCCAGCTCTTTATTCTGCCTTTCTTTTCTTCTCTATCTAAGAAGCTTTGTAAAATTCCCATCTTCTAGTTCTCTGTTATTCTGACCAAGTTCTTTCTTTCTTTCTTCCTCTCATCTTTAATCTATTTAATTCACATTCTTCTTCTTCTCAATCTTGCAACAGCAGCAGAATCCTGAAGCATCGTCTACGATTACTCAGTGTAGCTCACATGGCTCTCCTTCAACGATGAATAACTCCTCACAGGCTGATTTGAATCTTCAATCTATATCAACACCTATGATCACTTCAGAAGACACTGTGCCAGCCTCAATGGAAACATCAAATGCTAAAGATGAATTGGTAAAACAACACATGAAAATTGCAGAAGATGCAATAGCAGGTGTGTTTTTGGTCAAATATTTGTTCATACAAATAGAAAGGACCGACACAGTGGTATTAAGGCATATTTATTAAACTAAACGCATGTATTTTTTGAATAGAATTAGATCACAGACACATAGCTTCAACCTATCCAGATCATAGAGACATAGTATCATACTTATTGATGTAGTTTTAAATATGAATCAAATCACAGAGACGTAGCTTCATACTTATCCCTCTAATTTTTGGATATGAAACAGGTCATTGAGACTCAGCCTTATACTTATTGATGCATTATTTTTTAATAAAATCAGACCACACAGACATAGTTTCATATTTATTAACTGCATGCATGGATGCATCTTTGGACATGAATGAGATCATGGTCATAGCTATACGCTAAAATGTTTCTATGTGTTTTTTTCAGGATGGGAGAGAGCGGAAGCGGAAGCTGCAGAGATTAAAGAAAAGCTGGAAGCTTTAATGGAGCAGAAATTAGCTACAGAAGATAGAGTATCTCATCTCGATGGAGCTTTAAAAGAATGTATGAAGCAGCTAAGACATGTAAGAGAGGAGCAAGAAAATAAGATCCATGAAGCTGTGTTAAAAAATACTCGAGAATGGGAGAAAATTCGCACAGATTTAGAAGAAAAGCTGGATGATTCAGCAAATAAAATCTGTGAAACCATAGCAGAGAATCACGCCATGGCTAAATCTCTGCAAGAACGAGCAAAAACCATATCTGAACTCATGGAAGCCAAAACCCGTCTAGAAGGTGAGAATAGTAAATTCCAAGCTCGCATGGCATCTGTAGAGAAGGAGAATATAAGGTTCAAGTATGAGCTTCACTCCCTGAGTAAAGAGATTGAACTTAAAAATGAAGAACATGAGAACAGAAAGAGATCAAATGAGATTGCTACTAAACAAAACACGGAAAACAACAAGAAGATAGCAAAGCTTGAAGAAGAATGCCAGAGACTCAGGCTTCTGCTGAAGAAAAGAGGTCCCGTTAATACAACTTCTTCAGCTAATTCGCTGAAAACTCAAGGTGAGATGGCCATATTTGATAAGAGCAGAAGGCCATCCCCCTGTAGAAGAAACACCATATCTCTACCGCATCACTCTGTGGAAAGCGCTGGTACAGATATGACTGAAGACAGCCTAAGAGAAGAGAATAGGATTCTTTCTGATAAAGTGATGTCCCTAGAAGAAGAAGCTAAATCTTTAAGGGAATTGCTGGTAAAGAAAGACACGGAGCTTCAATCTGCAAGGCTAAGGTTTGCTAGCAAACAACTACCTGTCAATCATGCTTCAATGGAAGCTCGAATGGCTTCTGTTTCAGATGAATTCAGAACAGAGAATGATGCTTGTGCTGATCCATGGGCCTCCGCCCTTATTTCAGAACTGTCACAGTTCAAGAAAGATAGAAAAAGCTCCATTTCTGAGAAAAGCTTGCAGACATCTATTAGCTTAGAAATGATGATGGATGACTTTGCAGAGATGGAAAGACTTGCGTCTTTGTCATCTCCTCGGAGCAAACAAGTAGAGAAAACTCATAGACAAGGTAGATCTTCTTCTGATAATTTGTTAGATTGCCAAGAGAAGCAAGTAGACACAGAAGAACATGGCCTAAGAGGAAGAAATGTGGTAGTATTATCTGAGTCTATGGATGAGCTATGTAGAGAATTGAGAGAGAAGCTTGCTGATGCTGAAGCTCAACTGATTGCTTTGAAGGAGAAACAGAGTGTAAGTGATTCCACGATCAGTCAACTTGAGCAGTTGTTAGATCTGAGATTCAATGGCGCGGAAGGAGAAGGAAATGGAAAAATTCTCCTTAGCAAGTCTATGGGTGTAACCAATATTGCAATTGAATGTGAGAAAGATGAAGAACACAAACATGGAAAAGAAGTGAATAATAATCATGGAAACAAGATTAGAAAAGAAGGTAATAATTGCATAAACAAGATTGATTGTCTTTCCACCAAGAATTTCACATCAAATGAGGGAGAAAAACTAAATTCTTGGACCAATTCACAAGACATAGTGGATGAACCTCAAATAAATGCATCTATAGAGTTTGGTAATGCAGGTGCAGAGTTAGCTTCAGCTGTGAGGAAAGTTCTCGATATCGTGGAAGGTATAGGAAGAACAGACTACAGTTTTCCTTATTCTCGATGGATATCAGGAAATAACACAGAAAATGGTGATGGACGAGATTTTGATAGTCCTGGGAAGCAATGGAGAACCTCTGGTTTAGATGCTTGTGTTGAAAGTCTTATCAATCTCTGTAATAGTCTGGTTCAAGGAAAAGTGGATATAATCGATTTTATTGCAGAGGTTGCTTCAGCTCTAGATTGGCTTGTTGGTCTTATATTTGCAGATCAAGTCAAATCATCACCATCTTCTTCTTCTTCTTCAAGAAACTGCAAAAACAATAATAAATTACAAATTGATACTAGTGATTCTGAGATCACTTGTAGTGCAAGAAGTAGTCCTACTCAAATGATGGGTAATGGAAGTGATATCGAAGAAGCTAAAACCATTGAAACACTTCAAGACCATAGCTCAGTTTCTAATCTAAGCTTCCAGTTCTCTGAGTCCTCTACTCAAGAAGAAGACATATCAAAGAATTCATGTGAACTATCTACGCTGAAGTTGAGTCTAGATGCAGAAACAAGAAAGGCTAACATATATGAAAGCGAGATATTAAGGTTAAAGCTTGTGAATGAACAACTAGAACATACCCATGAACTTACCATGGAAAAACTTACAGATCTTGGTTCACAAGTACATGAAGCAAACCAAAGGGTTCAGGAACTAAGTAAAGAACTTGTAAGTTCACAAGCACATTCCATAGAATTGCAAGCTCAGCTCCAAGAAGCTATGGATAAAAAACAATCAATGGAGACCATTCTTGGAGATGTGGAATATGCCAAAAATGCACTAGAATCTGAACTGTATATGGCAAAAGAAAATGTGGAATCTCTTCAGAGGAAAGTTATAAACTTAGAGAAAGAACTAAATGAAGAGATTAGATGCCGAAAGGAAGCCAATTTGCAGTATTTAGAACTCAAGCGAGAGTATGACATTCAGAAAGGGTAATTATACTTTCTTTTGCCTTGTGCATGTTTTTGTGATGTGAAGTATTAGTTTTTCTTCTTCTTTATGGATATCAGGTTTTTTCCCTTTTATTATGGATATTAGATTTCTTCTTCTTTTGTTATGGATTAGCTGTTTCTTTGTTTTGTTACGGATTAAGTATCCTTTTCCTGTTTTTATTTGTTTTTGGTCTGAACTTTCATGAAGTACTTTGAATTTGTGATTTCATTACTTGATAATGTACCCCTCAAAGAACTGTCTATGTACTCTTTTCCTTTTCCTTAACTTTAAATATGGACTGAACTTCGATGTAATCCTGGAGGAATATATATTACATGCTAGAAATTGGTTCAGTCCTTGACAATGCATTTAGCCTGAACTGAAATGTAATAACACTAGAGTGACTAGGCTTTCTATTTTTCTTTTTCACTAGTATTTTGGCTGAACTTACATGTAACATTGTATGCATTCATGATTGAGATTTCTGATATCATTACCTGATAATGTATTAAATCTGGTGATCTAGGGAGACAAGAATGCATGGAAGAAATAATTCAGTATTGTCAGAGGACAACGAAGTTGCAAGGTTAAAGAAGGTATACCTAGAGTTTCCATTTCCTTTACTATCTTTCCATTTCCTTTTACTGGGCATTATATACTAGGGTTAAATCTATGTATAATAGAATCCACTTAACTTTTACCGATTTTTCTTTAAATAATTTAGATCTGCACCATGGTCCATAGTCATTTTATGCATAAAAATATGTTTCTTTTGCATGGATGGAAAATGTTTGGCCCTAGTAAAACTCCTTAAATAAAGCATTCAATAGGTATTGAAAATAATCATGCTTATTTATACAGGAGCAAGAGATAGCTGCTGCAGCAGAGAAATTGGCAGAATGTCAACAAACAATATTGGATTTAGGAAAGCAGCTCAAGGCATTGGGTGTTTCTAAGAATATATTGGATTTACCTTCACCTCATAATAACTCTACATATAGTTCAAGTGAACAAGATTCCGCTACAGATGAGAGGCAATGCATGGACGATGTGAGAGAACGTTATAGATCAATAGATGAGAGCAAACATAAACAAGATAATGGAGGAATGAAATCTTTAAAGGCTATTCCCTATTCAGGAGGGTATCAAGAAGAACCTAGTACACCTGTAGGTAAGAAAGGTGGGCAAAGATCATATGGAAAGCAGACACAAAACCACAAGAGCTTCAATAGCTATCCATCGCCAACTCATGGTGATTTTCAGGAGAATGGGCAAAATATTACAAATCCCAATTCTGACCCGATTTTAAGCTCTCCATTGCGGTCTCCCGCCAGGTTTCTGAGCTTAAGAAGTAAGAATAATAATGGTAACTCTCATGAGCAATCTAAGCATGTAGACAATGAGAATGCAGAGAAGCATGGTTCTTCTGGATTCAGTAGGTTCTTTGGAAGAACAAAAGGTAGCGGACATTAAATGAAAAAGAAATTTGTTTCTTACCATTTTGCTATATAATATATTTAGTCCTTTTGTGGAAGAAATCCTCAAGCAAATCTACATGAAGGCTTGAGGAAATTATGTATACCCAGTGCAAGCAAATCAGGTGGCCAAATATATGTGCCTTTTCTCTTTATAATGTATAGTTGTGTGTGGATGAAGTGATCATCTAGTTCTAATCATGATTCTTGGACTAATGATCTAGTTCTAACATACTTCAATTCCATAGATTTTGTTTTGGGGACACAAAAGCATAGAAAATCAAGCTTATATGTTTTCTTCAATGTAAGCTATAAAAGATGCATTCCATGTATACTGATTGGTATATTTCTTATGGCAAGATAAGTAATTGTTGTATATGTACACACACCTTGTGTATTGTGTTTCTTCAATGCGACATCTATACTAAATTAATCATCTCGTTGTGGCTGACAAAGCCTCAAGTTATATAGAGGTTTTCACATCAAGATTTTGCATTTAAAGCGCACTATATGAGATTATCTGGACATGATATTTTTAAAAATACAGGTTTTTGTTGGGTATTCCTTTTTTTTATTTTCATTTGACAACCTTTTAAGAAACCCCAAATCTGCATAACATGTGTATATACTAATTTACTCCAAACCTCCTATACATAGTATTGCTCTATATGTGGTCTTTTGAAAATCGAAGCTATCCACAAATTCTAAAAGAAAGCACATTTATTTATGCAATCTTGTCAACTTATAAGTATACAAGAAGTGGATTACATTGTGCATTCATGAGAGGAGTACATCTAAGTCAATCTTATTAAATTCTCATTTATGACTTTAGTAATGCATGTGGGCCAATCATGTGAGGATGGTCTATTTTCCATCTTTGAATATGGCTACCTCCAATGCTCAAATGTCAATGAATGTCTGATTAAACTTTAATGGAATGAACTGGCATTGTCTCTTTTGGTTGTCAGAAGAAAGCAATTTTCTATCATGTCTTTGCTAAGAGTGGGGGGAATAGACGATATACACGCTAGCAATGTAGACAAAGGCTATTGGCCGATTGCCGACAGTACAATTAAAGCCTTGTCTAGCATATGGGGTTTGAACTCAAGCTCATTACTTTGATGCATTGATATGACATGAACTACCTTTTAAGAATAAATAAATGTTTGTGGTATGGTGTTGAAAAGAGTTGGTGGAATGTTGAAAGATTTGAGTTGGGTCTATGGTTTGTGGTCCACTAGGTCATTACATAAGTAGTTAAGATGAAACAATCAAAGATGTATGGGTGAAATGAAATCTATGAATGGTGCACAAGTAACCATAGGTTTAATGCGTCATAGGTTGAGTTAAAGTGTAAAATTTAGTGAAATCCTTATTCATCTATGTATGCACATGAACTCATGTGTTTGTCCTATTGAAGAACACATTCACATCCATTGGATGCAAACCCTCAGTGACCTTGGCATTACTAAAGACTTTTAACTCTTGGCCTTATACACCATAGATTTATGATATAGAAAAGATGACTTGCATTAAAATAGAGTCGCCTCTTGAAAATTCTTGGTCCTCTTCATGAAGAATAACCTTGCTAAATTGATTAAAACACGAGACTCACATGAATAGATTTAAAAAATGTTGTAATGTGGTGAAAATTTTACAAAGATAATGTTTCCATACATGCTAAAATTTTAACATAAAGCTTTACTAAGTTGTAGTGTGGACTCTGGAGGGACATTGCTTTCGAGGATAAGTCAAACTAATTTTCAAGCCATTCAAACATTTACGTTTACATTTATATAGATGATAGTCCTATTTAGGAGAGGAATAATGCTATAAGATGCCAACCTAACATTTTGATAGGTTCAAGCTCTAGTTGAGCTCCATACTAGGTAATCATTGCATGCTTTTCTTGCAAGCTGGATGTTACAACTCTTTCTGCATACAATACCGTTGGATTTGTTTACAAGTAATATGTCATGAACATTTCTCTTGTTGCTTGTGAAAATGATGTGCCATGGCTAACTTTTCAATAAATAGAGTGTGTCTTTTTAATGATATGCACATGTTTTGCTCCAATCATCTTCATGTTTGAGAGCTTAGACATTGTCTATGAAGCATGCCTTCAAATCTATAGTCTTTCTCCTTGCCAGGTAATATACAATGGGTATCTAGATAATATAAATAGTATCCCGATTCTCGAGGACCATAGATAACATTATCATTGTTTGAGATTTTTGAAAGTTTCATTCTTTCATTTGCTAACATGGTCCTATCTATAGTACTCCTTCAATGCACTCAATATATCAAAACCAAACTATTCATAATAAGACCCTTAAAACCAAGTATAAAAACAAACGAAGACAAAAAAAGGAAAAGAATTCTATTGATAATAACATATAGGAGTACCATGGAACCAATGTTCTACGAATGTAAGAACTATTAGAGTCGTGACTAATCACAACATGTAGACACGAGAACCCTATTTTGTGCTTTGTGGAGAGAATGTGTTTTATTACGAGAAGCTCCTTAAATTGGGTTCACAATAAGGGACATCAATTCTTGTGAATAAGGTATGAATTGTTGTGTATATTTGAACCTTGTTGAGAGTGCAAATAACACTTTGCATGACATCTGTTTAAAATCCTAACACCAACTTCTTTGGTACCAAAAGTAGCATAGAAAAATGAACTATCTATTCATCCCATTTAATTGCTACAACATTTTTACGCTAAACATATCTTTTGTCAATGATTCCCTTGACCTACAAATTCAATGGGTTTTAGTTTCTACCAAGTCTTAATGATTTACATTTGAAGGGCAGCTAGTTTGTAACATTATGAAAGAAACCACTATGTTTTCAATCTAAGAAACAAATAAAGTTTTAAAAAAGTGATTAAAAGGAGAGGGATAGGTAAAGAAATGTATACTTAGTATTACGTTAACATGCTCTATTAAATGTTGACTCACTCCTCTTGGTAATCCACCTCCATGCATGGTTAGACAATATTTAACATGATTGAAACTTGTTCGTGCCTCACTAATACAAGCTATTTGTTATAAAATTAGACTTGGACTAAATGTTGACTGGTCAAACATATTCATTCTAACACATTTTTAATGATCACATTGAATTTGGGTCCGTGCAAAATTATATTGTCTAGTTGTTAGAACTTTCACAAGTTCAATTTATTCCAATTACAAGATTCAACATGTATGTACATATACCAAGATAAAAAATCTCTAAAAAACTTGGAACTAACATTGTTTTCAAAACTCCCTAGGATTCCTATACATGAAAGAAACACTAATTTACAAAATCATTCAATGATTGGTCATTTTGGCTCGATATGTACGGGTTTGTCGAGATAACTACCACTATATCCAAATGACGAGCTATCATAGTTTTGTGTGGCATGATGTAACTCTTTGGTATATAGTTGAGAAGGTTTCATAACTTTATCCATCTTTTCATGGATAGGCGGCAATGCCAATTGGTTTTCATGGCTTTCTTGTATAAGGGTCTCTAGTTCCTTGACTATCTCCACCATAGTTAATCGATTATTTGGGTTTTCTTCGACACAAATGAGTGCTATATGAACAAGTCTTTCCAAACATTTTGGGTCATAGTCTATGAGACTATGATCCACCAAGGTTTGCATCAATTGACTTATGCCACCTTTTTCAAGTGTTGTTTTCACCTCATTGACAATGTACCTTCCACCTTGGAATGGTGCCCTACCTGTGATCAACTCAATCAACACTACGCCAAAGCTATACACATCACTTTTATCCGTTAGTTTGTTGTTCAAGAAATATTCCGGGTCTAAATATCCCTGCCAATCAACATTGAGGAGAGCAAATCAAAGTATAGAATATGAATTAATGTTTACATTCTAAAAATTTCAATCATAACTCACCATAGTTCCTCTTATATTTGTGGATTCGTCCACCACTCCATCTTCGTTTGATGCAAGCTTACAAAGTCCAAAATCAGCTACTTTAGCAACTGATTTCTTGTCGAGAAGGATGTTGGTGGACTTTATGTCTCTATGGATAATGGGTGGATTAGCTTCATTATGTAGATAGGCAATGCCCCTTGCTGAGTCTAATGCAAATCTTATTCTTGTATACCAATCCATTTGCAATCCACTTTGACCTATGTTTGGACAATCAATAAACTCTTTTTGTTCATTGGATGTGATATTCCTCGTATGTAATGTCAAGTACCTGATAAGTAGTCTCGTAATGTCCCATTTGGCATGAACTCATATACTAGCATTTGTTCACCGTTTTCAAAGCAAAATCCAACAAGCCCCACTAGGTTTCTATGGTGAACCCTTGATAACACTTCTATCTCTTTCTTGAACTCAGGGGCACCTTGTAGAGAGTCACTTCTCGCTCTTTTAATTGCCACTTCCTCACCCGATGAGAGAATACCTTTATATACCTGTCTCAAAGTGTGCATATTGTTTATGCATAAAATGAGGGTATCCAAATTTATGCAAATCGAATACAAAGAAGAATATGTACCTTTCCATATCCCCCCTCACCAATTTCATTTGTCACATTAAAGTTGTTCGTACAAATCCTTAGTTCCGAGAGGGAGAACCATCGTGCACCTTTCGTTTGCGGAATATCCGCAAAATCATCTTTAGTTGATCCTATCCAAGCAGCTAGAAATGGCACAAAAAGATTTTTGTACCAAGAAAATAATTATGAATGTATTAATTTCTAGCGGGTCATATGGAAATGCATAAATGAGTGATAGCTTAATACATCATGAAACTGCATTCTTTATAACACTTGAAGTCATTCCTAAAGAAGGTCACATTTGTTGAGGTAGGTATTTGCATAGATAGAAATAATAAAATTCCATATAGATTGAATCTATGAAGATACTTGACTAATTACTTGAATAAAGATGACATTGAGACCAAACACATCATTATATAATGCCAACGAACAACATTGTTGTAGTGCTAATAGAGGAATTTGTTCATGACATTCATTGGCAAAAAGAGGTCACTAGTTAGGTGAAAAAGACCATAAAAAAGCTAGGCAAGACAAGAAACTCACATGTTCGAAGCTCAACAAATAAACTATTTTCTAACACCTAAAACCACAACATTGGCTTACCAAAAGGTTTGTTTAGTTTCTCCGCATTTAGAGCTCTTTTCCTTACTTTGATCACGTAAAATCCAACAAATAGAAGGAATATCCCAAATATTGCTACTCCAACTCCAATTCCAATTTTCGCACCTTTGCTCAAAGTTTCGACTGTTAGAGCTGCATGATGCATTCAATGTGAGAATAAATGCAAAGGTATCCAAATTCAAGAATGAAATATGATCAAGATAATTGTTCAATGCTCCAAACCTTCTGGGTAAGGTCCTGCAATGTATTCACATGACATGGGTCCAATGGATGGGAATTGAATATCTTGATTTTTTATAGCATAGGATAAGTTGTTTGCATGAGTAGTAGGCCACAATGTTATTGAAGTGGGTGGAAATACTGATATGGCTATTAGATAATTGGTGACAACTTCTACTGTCAATTGGGTAATATCAAATGTTAACCCTTGAACAACATTATTTTCATTGAATTTTGTAACATATTGGTTTTCAGCAAACTCAATGTCTGTAGAAGAAATTATAGGCACCTTCACAGCAAAGAATTCACAATATGCGACGACTGGGCGAACACATTGACAAATGTTAACCTTAGGATTTATCGCATAGTTGGGGAAACAATATTCTGTACAACTAGATGTAGTCGACGTTGGTGGAGATGGTGTAGGAACCAATGTTTGATTTTGCATCATGGTACACTCATTCGGTACTATCTCACAATAAGGATTTTCATCCAAACTAGAAATCAAACAAACAAATGACATCTTGTTAAAAAAAATAAATTAGTGATTGAACTTTTTGATGTTGATCAATTCCATTAAGGATTAGCCAAACCTATGTATTGTTAGCCTTTATAAAAGACAAATGAGGTTAAAGATTCTTCCTTTCACAAGGTGTAAATCCATGCTCTTGAGCACAAAGGATTGGAGCATTCATTCAAGGTTTATAAGGAATGTTGCATTATATTGTACACAATATCAACATATATTATGTATTAGTTTAGATAATACTTACATAATTGCATTTGTATAATTCCCTTTGTCAACATTAGTTAACTGGTTGTTCGTGAGATTTAACGTAATCATTGGTGCACTGGCAGTTGTGAGATTTAAGGTTCCATTTAGTTGATTCGATGCTAAAGAGCTGTTGCACCATTACACATTAGAAATCATGGTCAATGTTTTCAAGTATTTCATACAAGGTTTTAAGCAACAATCCTTACACATTAGTTAAGAAGGGCTTGGATCTAAATAAGTCAATTGGTATGTTCCCAATCAAGTTTGCTGAGTCCATGGACCTTGACCATAAGGAAAAACAAAATAAACAAATATGGAAAGAAATTATATATGAAATATGCAAAAGAAACAAGAAAATCATCCATATGTGATATTAATGCTTACAAAAAACGAAGGTTTGTTAATTGAGTTATCCAAGTAGGAATCTCGAAAGGGTCAAGGGGATTGTTACCAATAGTTCTGCAAAAGCATGTGGAGATTAAAAAAGGCATATGAGGAAGAAATGTATAACATTTGTGGTCAATTCCTACGTACCAGACATCCATTAGATTTTATGAAAGGCCCTTAGTAATGAGCATGTTCTTAATTGGAGGAATATTAGTTAATCCTATAAAAAGGACTCTTGCTCCTCCAATTTAGAGTGTTTTCATATGTTGTAGGGTACTATGATGAGACTTTCAAGTTGCCAAGGCCCATCTATTTGTCACACATGTACCAACAAGTACTTACAATATTTGTAGTTTTGTATTGTTCAATAAATCTGGTACTCTTCCGGTGATGGCATTATGATCAACTTGTCTACACAACCAATAAGATATTTTAAAATCCCATATCCATATGATGCAACATATCATTGTTATAAACAATACTTACAGAGTGGTAAGGTTTTTTATAGAACTGATAGTACTCGGCAACGTACCATTAAGAGAATTTTGATCAAAGCGTCTGTATTTATTATGCTATGAGCTTTGTTGTATTGAAATAATTGTATGAATAGATTGATAAAAACTAAACGACAAATACTCACATGATTTCGACATGAAGCAAATTTGAAATGGTGGAAGGAATTTCACCAAAAAGAGCATTATCATACAACAATCTAACACAATAAATTTAGAGTAAGATTGTAAAACACGATAGTGTGTGCGGGCACGCTAATTTATACATGTGTTGAAAGAGACACAAATCTAGCATCAATGGATATAACAAATGTGGAATGTACTTACATATGTACAAGACGTAGTTGAGTATTGAACAACGAGGGTGGTATTAGGCCAGAGAACTCATTTCTTTCAAGATGACTTTAGAATGTATGCAAAATAACAAAACTATGAGAAGACATAACCAATTCATATCCATTATATTGCATTTTGGTAGCATGTTTGAGAATTGCACTTTATCACATACAAGTGTCTTGCTTTAGTAAGGTTGTCTAGACCCACTCCAATGTTCACATTGTTAGACACAGGAAGAGTCCCATTAATGCGATTTACCCCTACATCCAACCAAATTATATCTTCAAGAAGACCGATTGTGGGTGGTAATGATCCCGCTAAGTTGTTGTCTGTCAATCCACTGAAGAAAAACATTCCCACCTCATTAAAATATTTTGGGAGAGTTACCAATGTGAAAGTTACTTATATATATATATATATAAACTTACAAGTATTGCAATCTTGTCATGTTCCCTATTTCTGATGGAATGGTTCCTGATAAGTTGCAATTTTGAATAAATCTGTGAAATAGAAAGCCATATTAGTGGATTTTTATACTAGATGCAATGTTATATTCAATCTATAACTTGATAGATCTTACAATCTCTCCAGACGTTCTAGTTTACCCATCTCTAATGGAAGAGTGCCTCCCAACATTTGATTAGATGACAAATCCCTACAATACATTTTGAATCATATAAACATCTTTGAAATTAGTGGAGAACATTTCGGACATCAATTAAACCTACAAGTGCACCAATCTTGTCAAGTTTCCAATGAATGGGGAGATTCGTCCTTCCAAATTTTGATCAATGAGAAGCCTACAAAATGAAAAAGCATTCAACAATGGATGGATATAAAGTAAAATTTGAGTGAAAGAGTTAGGGATTAATAGAAAATGCAACCCACAATTTTAAACCCCAAAAGATGTCAAATAGTTTCTATCGTCTTTGATGTTTTAAAAGGAAAATCAATGATTTGGTGCAAAATTTCATAAATTTAGGTCTTTATATTTGCATAGATGAAACCATGACGGATGATACATTATTTAAAAGGTTGTGTTCAAGAGTTAACTATGAGGTTTCATGAAGTTGATTTAGTTTTTTCCAGCTATAGTATTTTAGGGACTCTACAATGATTAGCTTTATATTGAGCAAATGATTTGACATTGAAGGAAAATGATCATAGTGCCATCGTGTAAAGGTTTATTTCTTGAGCATAAAAGTTTACCCATGAAATAATCTAGTGGGAACAATCACCTTGAGAATATTCATTAAGGTGCCAAGAAAAGCACCAAGGATGCAATTGTTACATCCACAAATGGGAAAAATGGGATTTAAGGGTAGGATAAATAGGGAATTGACTATCCTAGGACTCATGGCAAACCATATGGATTTGGGACACACAACACCACATGGTGGTCACTGGTCTAGGATGTTGAGAAGTTCTACTATACAAAGTGGACAAACTATCCCTTTTGACCCCACTTCGCAAAGATGCTGCAGAGACATTGTTGGTGCAGAAAAGCGCTCATAGTTTATTTTTAGATATAATACAAGGCTATACTGGGTCAATGGGTGGTATGGGATGTCGATTGGGTTTTGAATTAGTCTCAAATTCTCTAGTCAAGGGTAGTTGGTGCTGATAAGCACCATGAATCCATTAAATTCAAGCTTTACAATGGGTTCCTAAAGTTATGCCCATAACAACAATGAGGATACATTATTGCATTTTCATAGTCAAATCACTATATCCATTGGGCCTCTTGAATGTAGAGAAAAGTGTGATCATGGTTGAAAATGTATCATAAATCTCAAACTACAATCAGACTAGGTTGCTTTGCCAAAATTGCATCGTGTTATGTTTCCTCACAATTATAACCCAACATTCCATGTGTTTGGTTACTTTATTACCATTTTCATCGAAATATGATTAGCAAACTAACTTGAGTGTTACATGAAAATATAATAGTTGAAAAAACTAAGCCCCAACTATTAAATTTAGCATTTGACGTTGAGACTCATTTCAAACCATCACAATATAGTTTCTATCAACAAGACATAACATTTACAGTTTGAAGTTTCAACCATTTATATTGTCTAGCTTTTCTCATTTCTCAAACTCATCTCTTAATCATCAATTCTTTAAAGGTCTAAAAGTCCAAAGTCCAAAACTGCGACCACTAAGGTACTTGGTAGTTTATTTTGTAGTATCAAAGTTATAAAATTGAGAGAACCCAAATTCGATCATGCCATGGGCTAGGCCCCATCTCATAAAGCGCAATTGGTCTAGTCAAGGTTTAAATTACACTTATCTATCTATCAATCTATCTTCTAACATGATTCCACAATTTGCATTGTCTTTTATATTCAATTTGCACCTTCAAAATACTCTTTTGTTCTTTATCTATATACATGACCATAGTTTCTATATTTCACTAAATATCATTCATTAACCCTTGAAAGTGAGGAAAAGAGGATGATTGACTAAATATAATTCACCAGCCCTTGAAATGAGCAAAAGAGGATGATTGACCATATAATTGCTAAATAATACATATAATTGAGAATAAGGAACGAGTTTATCGTATATATGCTCAATAGCATATGTAATTCCTCAAGTTGACGGGGGTGATAATTAACATTTGGGAAATAATGAAAACTTCAAGGAGGAGCGTTTGGGAAAAAAATGAAAAACCCAATGTCATTCTAGAGTTTTTTTTCCCATTATTTTTTATTTATCTTGTTCTTTAGAGTAGACATATACCACCCTCCCATTCTCTACCTTTGGATACTTTATAATGACATCCCTGATAGGGATCGGCAACGGTTCGGTTTAGGCTTAGCCGGTTTGGCCTGATCCAAGCCAAACCGGCTAAGCCTAAACCGTTTACAGGATCTCAAACCTGAGCCGAGCCGAGCCGAGCCGGTTCACAAACCGGTTTAGGCTAAACCGGTTTATGCTAAACCGGTTTGTGAACCGGCTTGGTAAACGGCTTGGAAACCGGTTTCCAAACCGGCTTGGAAACCGGTTTAGAAACCTCCGTCTCTCTCTCTCTCTCTCTCTCCCTACCTCCCTCTCTCTCTCTCCCAGATGATCCCTCCCACTCTCTCTCACGTCTGTGGTCTCGACTCTCTCTCCCTCTCCCTCTCTCTCCCCTCTATGTAAATCCTCTCTCTCTCCCCTCTATGTAGTTCCTCTCTCTCTCTCTCTCCCCTCTATGTAGTTCATCTCTCTCTCTCTCTCCCCTCTATGTAGTTCCTCTCTCTCTCTCTCTCTCTCTCTCTCCCCTCTGTGTAGTCTCTTTGTCTCTCCCCTCTATGTAGTTCCTCTCTCTCTCTCTCTCTCTCTCTCTCTCTCCCCTCTGTGTAGTCTCTCTGTCTCTCCCCTCTATGTAGTTCCTCTCTCTCTCTCTCCCTCTCCTTATATGTTGTCTCCCTCCCTCTCTCTCTCTCTCCTCGTTTGTGTAGTCTCTCTCTCTCCTTATATGTTGTCTCCCTCCCTCTCTCTCTCTCTCTCCTTATATGTTGTCTCCCTCCCTCTCTCTCTCTCTCTCCTCGTCTATGTAGTTCTCCCTCCCTTACTCTCTCTCTCTCTTTCCCCTTGTCTGTTGTCTCTCTCCCCCTCTCTAAAGTTTATAAACGGCTTAAACGGTTTATCCGGCTTAGCCGGCTTGAGCCGGTTTGGCGAGGCTCAAGCCAAGCCGAGCTGAGCTCAAACCGTTAAGGCAAGTTCAAGCCTAAACCGAGCCGAGCCGAGCCGCTAAGCCGCTAAGCCGTTTTCAAGCCGGCTAAGCCAAACGGTTTAGGCTTGAGCCGAGCCGTTGCCGATCCCTAATCCCTGACTAGTATGTGAATAAACTAGAGAGGGAAGCTTCAATAGGGTCTTCATTTATGATCAAGTCGGTTCAATATGAAGATGGCTAAATTTTGTGAAACCCCATACGGACTTGACTTTCTACTAATGAAAACATATGCTAACTTTTGTGAGCACTTTATTAATGTGTTTAGGATTGAGTTTGTTATATTATAATACAATTGTACATCATTTGATCGAAAGTTATCAATCTATTTTCTCATTGCTAATCCCATGTCCAATTAATGTGGTTTCACCTTAAATGAAATCTCATGACCTATTGATTCCCTAAGTGTGATCATAATATGTTGGTTTTTAATGTTCATGTGGTTAAAAATATAAAGTTCATACTAATAAAAAATGCTTCTTTGTATTATTAGAATATGCAAAATTTAAAATAACATTTGTCATCGAAAAGACATGTTGGATTTCATACATTCCAATGACGCGTGTTTGATCATCGTTGCACCAAATCCCCAACCATCCATCATCACAAGGATCTTTGCTAGTATCCCACGATGTTGGGTTTTTGAGCCATCCATCATGCAGTGCTATGAGTGCATCCACTAGAGTCAAATAAGCTCAATTTTAGCAATGTAATAGAGAACATATGCAAAACTTTGGTTCCATTTAGTAGAAAACAAGTGTCTTTCTTTGATTTTCTTAGGTTAAGTTTTTGGTATGAAACAAAATGATTGTTTTTGGAATATCTTCAATGGGTCTTATAGCCACTTAATTTAGCAATTATATGTTGGCTTGTTGGTTTCCATCGTAGCATCAAAGATCATGAAAATAGAGAAAACCTATGTTTGATCCTAGCCATGGGCTAGATTGCGTGTATCCCATTGATTCCAATCAATCTCTCATGGGCATTAAAACTATATGTTTCTTACATGGTGTCACACTTCGCATAAGCACAATGTCATAATAAGTATGATGATGAGATAGGACAATAGTCCTACATAAAAGTGGTGTTGGTACTTGAATATATACTATATTGTTCATGAGGTCAAGTGATCATAAGGTCTCACGCCTTAATAGCACAATCAAATTAGTTGATCTAAAACTCAATGTTGTAGCCGGGGGGATTGAAGAGGATACGATCAACAATTCTCCAAAGGGGGTAGGAATGGAAAGACAACATCATAGATGTATGGTTAGATGCTCGTTCCTTGATATGATAGGATTATGTGGTTCAAGTATAATGTGATATCATCACAATGTATGCCACCTAATTTATCTGTTTATATGTAGTTCTATTAATCCGTCTCTTCATGTTCATGGAGTATACATGCTCCTTTAGTTCTTTAGTTAATGACAAATATTTTGAGTTCACTCACCCATCACTCCTACAATTAGGTTTGATATAATTCCTTATCTACTTAGTGAAATTGGGTGAGCAGAGTTTTATAAATGTTGAATGTAGAGATGCCATATCTTACAAGGTCCAATTTTAAGTCCATTATTTAATCTTAATAACATGTCCCTCCAATTTCTTCTATTATGTGATATGCACATATATTAACTAGGACCTTACTAAATGTAAGTAGATAATAAACACACCAATGCATAACAAACAATATACGTATAGCTACTTGATGATCGAGACTTATAAATATACCATCACATGAGTAGAAATCCTATTGTTGTTAGGAGTTATAGGATTGAATTTTAAGCACTTGTGAAAATGTTGAAGAGATATGTTAAGATATCATGACCTTGGATCAAGTTCCATGAATATAAATATAACTAGTTGTTTGAGAAGAGAAATTCATTACCATCCCTTTGATTTGTATTGGCATGAGCAATCTTCACTATGTTGAGCAAGAGAAAGGCTACAATAAAAGAAGTTGAAGGCATATGGATCAAATTCATATTGAATTTCGTTATGTTTAGGGATGTAGAACTAGCTTCAGAGAAAAAAAAGAGCACAAACATATTGCATTAAGTTTATAGGTTCATGTAGACATGAAGACTCTTCATTTGCATGCTTACCATAATTATAAACGTTTGAATTTATCACCATTGATTCCAATAATTTTGACTAGTCCATGACGTTTATGGTATCATTGGTTTTGTCGTCAGAAAAACACATTGAATGTGAAAGAAATCGAAAATTTGACACGAAACAATATTGATCATAAACATATTTATTTGTTCATTATTTGTTTGCAATTTCTATTAAATGAGTCCCACAAACTACATTTAATAATTGTGCATGAACAAAGTCCAATTATACACATTTGGTGAGGATGATGTTATTTGATGATTTTTCCAAATATGTCTCATGTTTTTGTTATTCAAACACACACTTATTATGAAATATCACCTAAAAAGGTTGTACAAGGTTGTCCTTGTAGGCGTGATATATCTAAATCACAATGGATTAGTATCTTTAGGCCTATGTCATCTTAGGATAGTCTATGAGCATGCAATAAACGACGAATTTTAAAATTAGGCCATAAGATTGATATCCTATTTGTCAAACTACCTTTGACAAGAAAACCATAAAGATATTGTTTACTCCACTATAATCTAAAGAATTTGGATGACTTTAAGTGAAGGTAAAACATTATTCTATACACATCAAAGATACTTGTTGAATAATTGCATGATTTGCATGCATAAGAACACAGACTTTTTCATACTCAAATATCTATTAAAGTTGCATTCTGCCTAGAAAGCAAAAATGATACGATTTTGTCTAGGTAGTAAACTTTTACAATTAACCATGACACAACTTGAAATATATTTTAGGCAAAGGGAATTATATTCAATGAAATGGGAATTAACCATGAAATGATTTAGTTGTATTGCATATTGCTCATGTTCATTTGGTAATCTATCATAGCACACATAGATTTAGCAACAATCCTATCAATATTTGATAACAGGATATTATGTAAAGCAAGCATTCATGTAAGCTAAGTTGAATGTTTGTCATAATACAATCATCATAAAATATGATGACATTCCCTTGATATAGTAAATCATGCATATGTTTTGTTAAAGATTTGGACACTTTGATGTTGAGTGAAGGCTCCCAAGGAGGTACTATTTGAGAGTTTAGCCTGCAAGTCAATAAACATAGTTAATTGATGTATGGCACTCAACTAGCATAGTAATAGTTTCAATTTCACCTCTTTACATATGATGTACGCTCAAATAATTGCCATAGATCTACACTCCTCTCACTATGACAAAAGTCTAAACTTAGATATTTTTCTAAACTGAAACTCCTAAGTTATTTCCCAAAGACCCTTACGTTTTGTTTATTTCCATGAGGAGCCCTTAGGGAAAGTGGATCATGCCCATATAATTGCAAGACATATGACTTGGAAAAATGGGGAAATTGACTGTACAATTGATCCAATAGGACACACATAATGGACCGAGACAAGTTTGACAAAGCACATTTCATGAAATAAAGAATACTTCATGGGATTTTTTTTGTTGGTTCTATTATTTATTTAGTTAAGGATCATTGGCACAAATAATAATGTTTTTAGGGTACACAAATTGTTCCCAAAGTAAAAGGGTAACAACTTTACGGCCATATTTTGAAAATAAATCAAATGATGATTTTGTCAACTTAACAATAAGATAGTCTATCCTGAGAACGATGCCACTATCTAATCAATGTATGGATAAATATAACTTATTTTTCTAGGAAATGGCTAGAAAGTACCACCCTTAAAAGAAAAAAGTTGTACCATTGAAATTTGCCACCAACTGTTCCCTACCTTCAAAGTCAAAACATGAAAAATCAAAGCCACCAATTCGTGTAATGTATGGGTTTGCTTCTAAGCATGTTTCCTATAATCAACATTAAGAGAAACTCATAACTCAAGTTGTACAACACATAACTTAGGTGGTACGTAAGAGTACGTAAGGAGACATACGAATATTGACTCTTCTCCATTGCTTTGTCTTCTTTATATGCGTTCAAGGGGAATATTGAACACAGTAGGGCCTCTGTAGATTATGTTTTGATAATGTATTATGTATTATAAGACAAATTCAACGAGTACTAATAAATGATGGCTTACAAAGGCAAAACTAATGTGTGTGCGTGTGTGTGTAGGATAAATCTAATGGGTTACATTCTCTAAACTAGGGAGTCAATTTAGTTAAACAAAATTTACATGTGAAAATGAAATAAGAAAAACGAGTCAAAATGTTGTTATAAGCAAAATGAACCACTCTTTTGTGTCATTTCCATGTGCGCATAGAAACACTTCTATGAATTAGTGGATTTTTGCCTCCTGTCAATGTTGTTAGCCTAGTATCCGAACCGGCGTATACTCTCTTGGTGGTGAACCGGGCGAAGATCGTTGTCAAATACCTCCAAGATACTAGCGTACTTAGCTTTACACGATTAATGTTAATCTTTCTCTTACCCTCTCTTGCTTTACTCTCTTGTACATGTGAGCAAAAGTAAAGAGAGAGATTAGAGTTTCGTTTACTAACCTCTGTCACTAATCTCTCTTAGCTCTTAATTAAAATTATGGAGATAGAAGAGGAGGCTTAGCACATTAATCTCTAGGAGAAATCTTAAGATTTTAGAAGAGCTATAAAAGACACTACAATGTGGGTTTAATAACTTTTACAAAGTGTGTCTCCTTCACACCAAGTTGCCCATTGGTTTACGTTTCGTCCTACTTAGTTTGTAACTTCTATTCGCCTTTTCTTAGGTTGGTTGTTGGTGTTCCTTGTTGGTGCCCATATCTTCACAACTAGTGTGCCACATACTGTCTACTTAGCATCCCCCCCAACCTAATGAGAGCACACTCGTGGGTGCACTATGGTAGGTGGGTGTTGAGATGGAGGGTCGGGGGCGAGGAGGCTAGAGTACAACGGGTCGAACGGTTGGCATGTGTGAAGCAGGCCAGTCCAGAGTCGGGACGGAGCTTCTAGTTCCGATCCTTGGGTGTGCAGATCAATCGGCATTCCGTAATGCCGAACTTGTACAGCATAGTCAACACATAGTGTCTTTGTGAGAGCAGTATGCCGTCGGGGGTTCAGATCACTTCGATCCCAAGGAAATAGTGAAGGTCCCCCAGGTCCTTCATCTCAAATGTGTCCGACAGTTGGGACTTGACTCGATTGATTTCATCGAGTCCGGGTCCAGTGATGACTAGATCATCAACATACAATAAGATGCAAACTGGACCGTCCGGACCTTGTCGGATGAACAACGAAGAGTCAGACTTGGAGGCCACAAACCCCATCTTATGCAACCGGTGCGTGATCTTCGCATTCCAAGCTCAGGGGGCTTGCTTCAAGCCATAAAGTGACTTCTTCAGTCGGCATACCGCCGACTTGTTCATCTCCGACTGGAAACCGAGGGGTTGGGTCATAAAGACCTCTTCTTCAAGATCTCCTTGAAGAAATGCATTCTTCACGTCCATCTGGTGAAGATGCCACCCTCTTGTCGTAGCAACCACCAACACCACACAAACCGCCGTCATCTTCGCTACCGGAGCAAAGGTCTCATCGTAGTCGATCCCGTGGGTCTGCGTGTATCCCTTCACCACTAACCAAGCCTTGTACCGGTTAACCGAACCATCAACATTGTACTTTACCTTGTACACCCACTTACATCCTATCGGTTTACAGTGTCGGGGAGGGTCAACTAGGTCCCATGTGTCGTTCGCATCAAGTGCCTGCATTTCTTCCTCCATAGCGGCACACCAATTTGCGTCCCTTGCCGCTTTTGCGTAGCTCTCCGGCTCACGCACTTGCGCCACATTGGTCATGTACGCATAGTGATGCGCCATGTACTCATTGTACCCGTACCGCTTCACGGGTTTCTTCTAACGGGAAGACCGGCGTAATCTATCGTTACCCGGTTTGAGGCCCTTCTTGGCCGGTGCAGTCTTTGCTGCCGAAGATCTGCCTTCATCCTTTCCGGAGTTGGATTCACTCCAATCCAACTCAACGTTGCCGGTTTCGTATTCCGTCATCTTCTTCTTTCCCTTCTCTTTGCGCATGAACCGTCTCCTCGGTTCCTTGCGCGGGGAGAGCACGGCAAAGTCTCCACTACTCGTCGGTTCCTCATCCGTGCTGGTCATCCCGACTCAGTCGCTCATTCAGTCCACTTAGCCGGAGTGAGATCGGACTCTCTTCTAGAGTGCCGAAGTCTTCATCATCTAACTGGACCAGTTCAGGCTCACTATCCTCATCCTCCGGTATCAGTTCGGGGTCGGAAGTCGGAGCCGGTAAGGCATACCATGACGCCGTCTCATCAAACTCAACATCCCGGCTAACTCAGACCTACTTCGTCCGAGGGTTATAACAGTTATACCCCTTTTGCTCATGCGAGTAACCGACCAGGATGCATTTCTCCAACTTTGCATCCAACTTCCTCCGCTTCTCATCCGGCACATGCACATATGCAATGCTACCGAATATCCGAAGGTGTCGCAAATTTGGCTTGCATCCGAAATATAGCTCATGCGCGGACACCTTGTCACCAATCCGGTGTCGTGAAGAATTTCGGCCAGAGGCGGAAACCGGGAAACATTGGCTAAATCGGCGGGGTGCAACGTGTGTACGCACCCATGTACATTTAGTGTGAAATCGAGGGCGCCTTTATGGCGCCGAAGACTAGTCAAGTCGGGGCAGACGATCCCATGTAAGGCGGCATTTGTCCCACATTGTAACGCATCCCTTTCCTTGTTCTATAAAAGGAAGGGAACACCCTTCGTGAAGGGGTTGCCCATTTTGCATTAGAGGGTATACCGTTAGGTTTAGAGTTAGGTCTTCTTCTTCTTCCCCCCCCCCTTCGTGTTTGCTTAGGGTTTGCTTGGGTTCGGCCTCCTGTGCAAGACCCCGCTCGGCGCGACGAGCTGAGAGCTCCCCGACGGCGGCTTGGCAGCAGACGACTACTGTAACCAACCTCAGCCCGGCTCGAAGCCGGGAATGTATTCTTCTTATATATATATATATGTTTGCGTCTGTCTGTGTATTTTGGCGTCTTTGTTGGTGTCGGGTGCTTCCCCTTTCCTGCGTTTCCTGTACATGAGGGCGCGAGCTGTGTGTGTGTGTGCGTGTGTGCGTGCGTGCGTGTGCGTGAGTCGGTGTCAAGCGCGCACTCCCTTTCTGTCTCTCCCTCCTTTCGGTTGCTTCCGGTGTGCTTCTGGGATGCCCTGGAAACGGTGAAGTGCGACTTCCTACGCTTCGTCGCTCCCTAGTCCAAGACCCCCGTGGTCCCGCCTTTCTCCACGCACGCACGTAACAATGCGACACCGGTTTTGGATGTAGACGGCCATCCGGACCGCCTCCGCCCAGTAGAAATGGGGCATGCTCTTCTCCTCTAGCATTGCCCTTGCTGCGTCGACAATCGACCAGTTCTTCCTCTCGGCCACATCGTTTTGTTCTGGTGTGTATCTACAGCTGAACTCTCTCCGAATTCCTTTTTGCTACAAATAACTGTTGAATTGGCCGGGAAAATATTCTTTTCCGCCATCCGACCGCAAGCACTTGATCTTCCTCTCCGTTTCCCGTTCAACCAAGCTTTTAAGGTTCCAGAAACACTCAAAGACTTTGCTCTTCTGCTCAATGAGGTAGATCCATGTGTGCCGGCTGTAGTCGTCAATGAAGGAGACAAAATACCGACTCCCGCCAAGACTAACATTTTGTGTCGGTCCCTATACATCCGAATGAATAAGGTCGAGCTTGTTACGACTACGGTCCCAAGTTGGCAGGCTTCACATATTTGGGCCTTCCGGCTACTGAACTTCGGCAAACCGAAAACAACTTGTTTCATGGCAGGTCTTGAAGCCTCCGGTAATTGACGTGGCCGATCCACTTGTGCCACAGGTCGATGTCCAATTCGACCTTCTGCCCTTTGGCGAACAAAGTGGTGCCGACGTCATTGGTGTCAAGGATGAACCTCCTCCCGTCTCTACGACCTTGCGTAATAATTTGACATTCTTCCTCGATGAAGCACCCAAGGTGCGTAAACCGCACCTGCATCCCCTGGTCAACGATCTGACCAACTAACACCCGGTTCTTCGTGATAGTCTGAACGTGTAATACGTTCATCAGCTTCCCCCTCTATCCGACGTGGCTCAAAGGGACTTCTCCAACATGCACGATTGGGTGAGGAGTGTCGTCTCCGGTTTCGACGACTCTCGGTTGTTCTGGTTCTTCCAAGAAGGAGAACCACTCTTTGTGGCTCGTCATGTGATTCGACGCACCGAAATCAACGTACCACACTTCCTCCGATTGGAAGTGGTCTTTTTCATCGAGTTAGCCTCGTGTTTCATCACCAAGGCTTGCCCTTTACCGGCTTTTCCGGTTTTGGATCCTCCCAAGCCTTCTGCATAGTGCGAGTATTGCCGGTTCTCTCTATCGGCCTTGCCAGATCCAGATCTGTCCAAATCGACGCGCTTCTTCTAGCACTCGCTTTCTCTGTGGCCCTTTGTACCATAGTACCAACATTCTGTGTCGGCCTTTGCTTGCCGGCCTCTGGCGGCGCCTTGACTCCCCCTACTTGTGGAGGGTCTAGAGTTGTTGTCGGCATGTTCTCTGTGCCTTCAGTCCTGCTCTTGTTGACTGCTACCATTGCGAGCCGGCCTGCCTCGTCCACCACGCCCATGGGGCCGATCTGCCTCCGTGTACAACATCCGGTTGTCGGTGGGTGCACTTGTTGACACACCGGCGTGGTTCTCCTCCACAAGGAACATCGACTGTGAGTCAAAAAACGATGACATATCTCCCTTGTACACACAGCAGTTCGGAACGCTCCGAACTTTGACGCAAAACCTCCGAGACAGATTTGCACCATATTGGCTTCTTCGATATTCACATCGATGGAGGCTAGAGAGTCGCAAATGTCCTTGAGTTTGGAGGTGTAGTCTGCCACCGACAAGTCGCATTGTTGTAGGTTGCTCAGCTCCTATCAGAGTTGAAGCTTTATGGCTGTAGTGCTTGCGGCGAAAATCTTCTTCAGACTTCCCCAAGCATCTTTCGGCGTTTTTGCATCCCGAATGTAGCTTAGGAGTTGTTCGCCCACACAAGATGCGAAGCAGTACAGTACTCTGCTCGCCGATTGTTCCCACACCGGGAAATCTCTGTGTGTCGATTCGGGTGTTGTGACATTTGCTCCGTCGACATAGCTCTAGTAACCGTGCACGAGCAAGTACTGGTGCATCTTGTAGGACCAAGACGCGTAGTTGTTTCAGTCGAGCTTCTCCGTCGGAAGCGAGCTAGCCATGCCTCTATCCATCGGTTTTACCTGTTCCTCTTGGTTGGTTTTCCTTTCAAGCTACGTCGGCTACAGAGGTTCTCAACCCTTGCGCTCTGATACCATGTGAAAAGAATAGCGTGCGGAAGCAATAGAAAACCAAACACAGAAACGCAGGTTTAATGGAGAGTTTAGAATATACACAATACGTGGGAGAGATTGAGAGAGAGAAGGCACAAAAACTCTATTTTGTAAATAACAGTTCTCTGTAATGCTCTGTACATCGTATGTGTTCAGTGAACACTTTTATACAAGTCTATACGGACTAACAGAAGTACGGTGTACTTCAATGCTCACATAGGCGTCTGACACTAACTATGAGACATTAACTACCTAGTAGTCTAAGCTGCTACTAGGCTTCCGGTTACTGATGGATCCGGCTAACCAGCTCCCCAGCTCACCGGCTTACTGATCTAGCTCATCCTTCCGGATCCGGTTGAGCTTGCCACTCAATACAGATGTTGCGTTGATGCACCCGCCAAAAGCACCATGTAATTTGTTACAAATATAACGAGTATATGGCGCGTCATTATGCTTACATGGTGAAGGTGGTAGTAGCGCGTGAGCCGGAGAGTTACACAAAAGCGACTAAGGATCCGAATTGGCAAAAGGCCATGGAGGAAGAGATGCTCACGCTCATGGACAATGAGACGTGGAACTTGGTGGACGTACCGAAAGGAGTGAAGCCGATCGGTTGCCGGTGGGTATACAAGTCAAATACAACACCGACGGCTCCGTCAACTGGTACAAGGCCTGATTAGTGGCAAAGGTCTACGTGCAGCAGCACAACATCGACTACGATGAGACATTCGCGCCGGCCGCAAAGATGACAATCGTATGTGTCTTGCTTGCGGTGGTAGCAGCGAAGGGGTGGCATCTACATCAAATGGATGTGAAAAATCCGTTCCTACAAGGTGATCTTGAGGAACAAGTATACACATGGTTCAGCCCCCCAGATTGCAGTCTAGAATGAACACGTCGGTCGTTTGCCGACTGAAGAAGTCCCTTTACGGACTAAAGCAAGCCCTACATGCTTGGAATGCAAAGATGACGCAGCAACTGCGTCAGATGGGGTTTGTCACGTCAAAGTCGGATTCTTCACTCTTCATCCGGCAAGGTCAGACGGGCCGGTTAGTATTTTACTTTATGTTGATGATTTATTCATCGTCGGCGCCGACCTGGATGAAATCGACCGCTTCAAGTACGAACTCGCGGCATCATTTGACATGAAGGATCTTGGGAACCTTCACTACTTCCTCGGGATTGAAGTGATCCGCACCTGGAAGGCATACTAATCATTCAACGCCACTATGTGTGGAGTATGTTCTTCAAATTCAGTATGACGGAATGCAAATCCGTCTCAACTCCTCTGACCGAAATGTGAAGTTTCACCCCAACTCCGGAAAGGGATGCGACCCAAAAAGGTTCCGACAAATAGTTGGAAGCCTCATATAGCTAACCATCACCCAGTAGGACCTCAATTATCCAGTCAAATTGATTAGTGAATTTATGGCACATCCAACTATGGAGCACCTTCAATGCGCGCACCGAATACTGAGGTACGTCAGCGCACTAAGGACAGGGGGTTGATGTAAGGACAGGCGGCACTAAGGACAACTTGTCACCTACACAGAAGCTGATTGGGTCGGAAATGTCGGCGACCGTAGGTCTACATCCGGATATGTGTTTTCACTTGGAAGCGTCGCAGTAGCTTGGAGCAGTAAAAGGCAGCCGACATTAGCATTGTTGAGCACGGAGGCCGAATACCGAGGAGCGATTATCGCAACGTGCGAAACCATATGGCTCAAGCGGCTCCTAAAGGATTTGGGAGTCGAGGTGTCTGATCCGACGATGATCTATTGCAACAACCTCAGCAGCATCCAATTGGCAAAGAACCCCATCTTTCACGTCCAGAGTAAGCACATCGAGGCGCACTATCATTTTGTCCGAGAGCGCATTCTCTCCAATGAAGTGGAACTACTACATGTTCCAACGGATCTGCAGGTGGCCGACATCTTCACCAAACCCCTCGGCTTAGGCAACTTGCGGCAATTATCCGGTGTATTGGGTGTGCAGTACCTTGATATGCCGAACTTGAGGGGGAGGAATGAGAAAGACGACCGAAAAGCCGAGTCGGAAATTGATTTCGACTTCGGCCCTACTGAAGAAGTCGGAGTGCACGAGTCGGCTGAAGAAGCCGAGACCGGACGTAGGGGGAGCCACTGGACCGGAAAGCCCAAGCCGGAGCCAGCCGAAAAAGGGGAAGGCAAAGCCGAAAAGATCAAGACATGGACATGGGCCGATGTCATGAAAGGTCCTATGATCGGAGGTGAGTTGGAAACTGCGAACTCTGACAACGAAGAGGAAGAATTGAAGACAACCGATTCGGTTGAGAGTCAAAGTGAATCAGAAGCACCCGATTGAATCGAAATGATTGATTCGGAGCCGAATCTACGATGGGCCAAGCAAACAAAAAGGCAATCGAAGCCAATGCCGAGACGGAGGAGCCAATGGGTGGAGGGGCGCCAGCACCGCGACAGCACCGCGACAACAAGGGGGCTGATAAGGGCCGAAGGAGCATACAAGCCAACCGAGGAGGTCGAGGAACATGGAACTGGACGGGTTGAGGAAAGCAAGACCGGACCGGACCAGGATCGCGAGCCAAGCGGGAGGATGCCAGGTGGAGCTGGAGAATAGTGAGAACTAGTAGCCCATTGGAGTCTACAGTCCGAGCCTAGTACGTAGGCATATTCCTTGGAGTTAGTGTCAGTCGCTCGTATGAGCATTGAAGTGTCAGGCATTTTAAGAACTTGTATAAAAAGTGTTTTGTAGGACATTTGTATGTACAAAGTGTTATTATTTTGAATTGAGGTTTTTGCTATTCTGCTCTCTCTATCTCTCCCGCGTACCTGTGTAGGCTCAAGTTTCCATTAAACCTTCATTTTGTTTTACTGTTGTTATCCAACTGAGTCGGTTTGTCTACAAGCTTCCGCACAATATCTTTTACAGGAGGTGTGTATGATACAACCACCCGGCTTAAAGTCGGAATCACATCTAAATGTCGTATGCAGACTCACGAAGCTCCTCTATGGCCTCAATTAAGTGCCACGGGCTTGGCATTCAAAGATAGCGTAGTTTCTGCATTGAATCAGCTTTCGGATGTCTAAATCTGACAATTAATTGTGTATCTGAAGCATTGCAACTTCATCATCATATATATCAACGACTTGGTGATTGGTGGTGTTGAAAACACCTAGCCGACATCAACAAGGTCAAGATGCTCCTCTTTGGGAAGTTTGAGATGAAAGATATGAATCAGCTTCATTACTTCCAAGGAATCGAGGTCATCCGCACCAGCAACGGCCTCATACTCTTCCAACGCCACTACATCGTGAATCTTCTGTTCAAGTTTGGCATGATGTGACTCACAAGCCAATTTCGACCCCCCTTGATTGCAACTTGAAATTGCACATGGATTGTAGCAAACCATGTGAACTAACTCAATATCGGCAAATCATTGGGAGTCTCATCTACCTACCTATCACCCGATCCGACCTTAGCCATCCGGTTGGCCTCCTTAACTAGTTCATGCAATCACCCTACGACACGCATTTGAATACAAGTGTTAAGCGGGTACTAAGATACGTTAATGGAACCTTGGATCGAGTTCTCTTCTACAAGGAAGGAGCGGCTATTCGGTTGGAAGGCTACACGGATGTCAGTTGGGTCGGTAGTATATCTGATCAATGGTAAACATCCACCTTCGACTTCTCACTTGGAAGCGGAGTGATCTTGTGGAGTAGCACAAAGCAGTCGACAATTGCATTGTCGAGCACCAAAGCTGAATACAGAGGCACGGCCATAACCACTTGTGAAGCTGTTTGGTTGAAGTGGCTACTCAAGGACTTCAATGAAAGTAACATTCAACCAACTCGAAACCCAGTCTTCCACGCCCGAACAAAGCATATTGAGGTGCACTATCACTATGTTCGGGAACGTATCATCACGGGAGACATTGATCTCCAACACATTGACACCGATCAGCAAACTGTGGATATCTTCACCAAAGCGCTTGGAGCGGGCAAGCTTCAACAATTTTCAATGGTGCTCACCCTTTGGCTACTCCACATCTCAAGCTTGAGGGGGAGGGAAGCAAGTTGAGAGTCGGATGCCAAACAAGAGCTAACATGAGTTGGAAGCCGAAACCAAAAATCAAGTAACGCTAAAAGCCGAACCGAAAGCCGAACAGGAAGTCGAACACAACACACTTGAGCTTCAAGGGACGCATTGAGATATCAAGCTCGACTAAGTTTTAGCCATTTAGTCAACCAACAATTTAGTAGTTACATGAATAAAATCTAGTTAGTGTGTTGACCATAAAGTATTAAGTAGGATTTTGTACTTGTACTTACGTGGGATACATTGTAGATACCCCATTGTAGATACAAATTGTCGGAAGCCTTATATATTTGATAATCACCCGACCTGACATCAATTATCTGCTCGGCGTGATCATCCAATATATGCAGAAGCCGACCGTGGAGCACCTTCTATGTGCGCATCAAATTTTGCGATATGTGAGCGGCGCGAAGGAACGAGGACTGTTATACCGGCATGGTATAATCGAAGAGCTAGTCAGCTACACTTATGCCGACTGGGCCGACGATGCTTCGGAACGTTGATCCACCTCCGGCTATATGTTTTCCCTTGGTAGCGCGGCTGTTGCGTGGAGTAGCAAAAGGCAGCCAACGGTGGCCCTTTCGAGCACTAAGGCTGAATACCGGGGCGCTATCATTGACACCTATGAAGCCATTTGGCTTCGATGACTGTTGCAAGACCTGCGGATCGAGGTACCGACCCTGATCCTGATCTACTGCGACAACATCAGCAGCATGTAGCTCGCCAAGAACCCCGTAATTCATGCTCGCACAAAGCACATAGAGGTGCACTACCACTTCGTGCGTGAGCGTGTCCTGAGCGGTGAAGTCGAACTTCAGTATGTTCATACGGATCGGCAAGTTGCCGACATCTTCACCAAACCGTTCGGATCGGACAAGTTGCAACACTTCACCGAAATGCTTGGTGTTCAGCATCTCGACGTGCCACACTTGAGGGGGAGAATGGGCAAAGAAAACGGAACGGGCAAAGGCAAAGAAATTGCCGATTGCGCCGGTGAGGGAAGAACCGACGAAGGGAGAGACACGAAGAAGAAAGGGGCCGAGTCGACAAAGGAAGTTGACACATCCGAACAAGTTGGAGCAAGCGGCATCGGCAGCAAAGTCAAGAAGGACAGAGTTGACCGGGAGAAGAAGGCCAAGACCCGGACATGGTCCGATGTAGTGAAGGGCCTGGAACCGGAAGACGAATCGAGAGCGACTGATTCGGACAAGAGATGGAACGAATAAGAGACAACTGATTCGGACAAGAGATG
Organism: Azolla caroliniana; assembly: GCF_043228905.1. Classification (NCBI taxonomy): domain Eukaryota; kingdom Viridiplantae; phylum Streptophyta; class Polypodiopsida; order Salviniales; family Salviniaceae; genus Azolla; species Azolla caroliniana. Next base: position 5,423,024 of record NW_028230444.1, on the reverse strand, counting down.
GAACGAATCAGAGACAACTGATTTGGTTCAACAGATGGATTCGGAAGAACCGGATCAATTCAAGGCCAAGGTGACGAGAAGGCAGCGAAAGTCGACGCCAACACGAAGGAATCGGCGAATCGGCAAGCGCCGAAGTCACAACAACGAGGGAGCTGAATTGGGCATGTTGAGCAGACAAGCCGACCGAGGAGGTCGAGGCGCGCAGAACCAGAGGGGTCGCGGCAAATGGGATCAGACCGGACGAGGAGTGCGAGCAAGGCGGAGTGACGCCATAAGGAGCCGGGTGGAAGGACCGGCTGCCATGAAGACTGACACTATGATCTGACCTCAAGTTGAGCTTGAGGGGGAGTGTTGAGCGGCAAGCTCAACTGGATCCGGATTGGCTAAATAAGCCTGAGCCGGATCGGCATTGGGAAGGATGAGCCAGATCGGTAAGCCGGTGAGCAAGTGAGCTGGTGAGCTGGGGAGCCGGTTAGCCGGATCCATCAGTAACCGAAAGTCTAGTTGCAGCCTAGACTACCCGGTAGTTAATGTCTCATAGTTAGTGTTAGACGCCTGTGTGAGCATTGAAGTACACCGTACTTCTGTCAGTCCGTATAGACTTGTATAAAAGTGTTCACTGAACACATACGATGTACAGAGCATTACAGAGAACTGTTATTTACAAAATAGAGTTTTTGTGCCTTCTCTCTCTCAGTCTCTCCCGCGTACTGTGTATATTCTAAGCTCTCCATTAAACCTGCGTTTCTGTGTTCAGTTTTCTATTGCTTCCGCATGCTATTCTTTTCACAATCTGGTTCGCCAATTTCATGGACCTCTTGGCTGACTCTGACCTCTTCTTTGGAGGTCCATCTTTTGCCAGATTCACTATGATCCAACTCTTCTTTGTTGGTATCATACTCTGACATCTTCTTCTTCCCCTTCTTTTTGCATGTGAATTGTCTCCTCGGTTCCTTGCGCGGGGATAACACGGTCAAGTCTTCGCTACTCGCGGACTCGTCATCTGATTGGTCATTTTGACTCAAGCGCCCATTCGGCCCACTTAGAGGGAATGAGATTGGACTCTCATCCAGAGTGTCGATCCCTTCCTCACCTTCTGTCCGGATTGTTTCGGGCTCACTGGCCTTATCCTCTCAAACCGGGTTGGAGTTGGTAGAGAGTAGTATGATGCCGACTCATCAAATTCGACATCTTGGCTCATTGGAACTTATCTTGTTCGAGGGTTATAACACTTATAACCCTTTTGCTCATGTGAGTAGCCGCCAAGGATGCATTTCTCCGCTTCTCATCTGCCACTATCGGGTGACATTCATTAACTTTCCCTTTTGTCCGACATGGCTTAAAGGGACTTCTCCGACATGCACTATCGGGTGAGGAGTGTCGTCTCCGGTTTCGACAACTCCTTGTTGCTCCGGCTTTTCCAGAAACGAGAACCACTCTTCGTGGCTCATCATGTGGTTAGATGCTCCGGAGTCAATGTACCACACTTCCTCCGATCCAGAAGTGGTCTTCTTCATTGAGTTCGCCTTGTGTTTCATCACAAAGGGTGGCCCCTTTCAGGTCTTACCAATTCCGAAACCTTTCGATCCTTCAACATAGTGCGAGCTTTGCCGGTTCCCTTGTCCGGTCTTGCCGGATCCGGATCTATTCGAATCGGCATGCTTCTTCCAGCACTCGCTCTCCCGGTGGACTTTCTTGCCACAATACCAACATTCTGTGTTGATCTTTGATTGCTGGTTTCCGGCGCCGCTTTGACTCCCCCTGCTTGTGGAGGGTCTGGAATTGTTGTTGGCACTATCTTTGTGCCTCCGGTTCCGCTCTTATTGGCTGCTTGCATTGTGTGCCGACCCACCTTGTCCTCCATGCCCATGGGGTGTCATGATATGGCAAGACTCGAACCCATGAACTTATGTTATATGGGTTGAGCTCTTGAACATTATACCATCTATTGTAATACGTAGGAGAATATTTTCATTTAAGTTTTATTATAGGAAATTAATGTATATTCCAGATTTCTCTGGAACATTCTAGAAGCTTCAGGATTACTCCTGAGAACACTATAAAAGAAGGCACTAGGCATTATGTTGAACCAAATTGGTTCAACGCCAGTCTTAAGCCTCATAGCCATCTTGTACTTACTCTTCCTATAATATATCATCTGTTATCATCATCTCCTCTCTCTCTCTCTCGTCCTCACTCACTCACACACTCTCTCTCTCCTCTTCTCTTTTCTCTCTCTCGGGAGTCTTATGCAGTCCCGTCCTCTTAGGACTAATAATACTTCCCTTCTCTAGTACTAATTCTCTCTCTGTTTTAGTACTATTCTTGACACGGGGCCGATCCGTTTCCGTGTACAACATCAGGTTGTCCGATTGAGTGGTCCTTGACACACTCATGCATTTTTCTTTGACCATGAACATTGATCGCAGGTCGACGAAGGATGGTGGCTTCTACTGGGTGCAAATTGCCGTCTAGATTGGCCCGTACCGGTGTGCTAGACCACTGAGGCAGATCTGAACCATCTCGTCCTCGTCCACTGTCACGTTGATGGACCTGAGCACGTTGCAACTCTCCTTCATCTTGGTGGTGTAGTCAGTGACCGACATGTCCCGTTGCCGGATATTGTTGAGCTCTTGTTGGAGCTGCAAGAGCCGAGCCGTGGTACTTGCGACGAAAATCTTCTGGAGATTTTCCCAGGCCTCTTTCGGCGTTTTTGCATCCCTAATATAGCCGAGCATTTGGTCATGCACACAGGACGCGAGGCAATACAACACTTTGCTCGTTCCTTGCTCCCATACCGGGAAGTCCTTGTGTGCCGAATCTGGCGCTGCTACATTTGCTCCTTCCACGTAGCTCCAGTATCCGTGCCCCAACAGGTATTCATGAAGTTTATACGACCCAGATGCATAGTTGCTCCGGTCGAGCTTTTTCGTTGGAAGTGAGCCCACCATGCTTCTGTCCATATCTTCCTCCTCTCTTCTATTCTTTACTAGTGATTAGGGTTTGTCTGTTTCGAGCAATGTCAGTCGCTCGTATGAGCATTGGAGTACCCGTCAGTACTTCTGTCAATGCTTTCATGGACTTGTATAAAAGTGTTTACTGACCACATTGTTGTCATGACTTGAGAATAGGAGGTAGTAAAATAAGATGACAGTAGAAGGTAGAGGTAGAGAGAGAGAGAGAGAGAGAGAGAGAGAGAGAGAGAGAGAGAGAGAGAGAGAGAGAGAAAGAACACTAGAAATGGAAAGAGAGTTTATATTATAAGAGAGCAAGGATTACAAAGAGTAAGCTAAGGGGCTACAAACTGGTGTTGAACTGAATGAGTTGTGATGAATGAATAGACACCTATTTATAGGTCCTTATGGAGTATTCTAGAATGTTCTAGAATATTTTAGATATTTATGATATTTAATATAATCATGGAATATCCTAGAATGTTCTAGAATACTCTAGATTGTTTTGGAATACTCTAGAATGTTCTAGAATACTCTAAATGTCTTGTAATAACTAATAATATATTTATTATAATTATACATCATATATGTCAGTATAATGGTTAAAGGTCTAACATATAGACCAAGACGACTTGGGCTCGAATCCTTGTAAGGCCAAAATGTATGTCGTCATGACAATTGTATGTACAGAGTGTTACAAAGAGGGTTGTTATTTTAAATTGAGTTTATGCTTTATGCTCTCTCTGTCTCTCCTATGTAAGGTTTCCATTAAACCCGTGTCTTTATTCTCTGTTGTTATCCGGTGGAACCGGTTTTATCAAAGCTTTCACAATCATAATCTTTTACATGGTATCAGAGTGCGAGGGTTGAGAACCTCTTTTGTCGACGAGTGATTACCAAAGACAAACCCTAACACCTGGTAGAGAATAGGAAACAAGGTTAGAATGGATAGAGGAATGGCTAGCTCGCTCCTGACGGAGAAGCTCGACAGATCCAACTACGCATCTTGGTCGTACAAGATGCACCAGTACCTGCTCGGGCATGGTTACTAGAGTTATGTTGACGGAGCTAACGATATGACACCTGATGCGGCACACAAGGACTTCCTGACTTGGGAACAAGTGGCAAGCAGAATTATGTACTGCTTTGTGCCCAATGTTGGCGATCAACTGTTGAGCCATATCCGGGATGCCAAGAAGTTGAAGGCAGCTTGGGGAAACCTGAAGAAGGTCTTTGTCACAAGCACCATGACTTGGAAGCTGCAACTCCGACAAGGCTTGATCAATGTCTGACAGAAGGACATGTCGGTGGCCGACTATACGGCCCGGATCAAAGACATCTGCAACTCACTTGCCTCTATTAATGTGACTGTCGAGGAAGATGAGATGGTGCAGGTTTGTCTTGTGGGCCTAGTGTCAAAATTCGGAGCATTCCGGATGGTGGTTTGTACAAGGGAGAAGACCCCCTCATTTTTTGACTTATAGTCAATGCTCCTAGTAGAAGAGAACCACACGGGTGCGTCAACGAGCACACAAACCGACACACACTCATGGCGAACGAGGCGGATTGGCTTGCGGTAGCAGCGGTGAAGGGGTGGCATCTACATCAAATGGATGTAAAGAACGTGTTCCTGCAAGGTGACCTTCAGGAGCAGGTGTATATGGTTCAACCCCCCTGGATTTCAGTCCGACATGAATACATCGGCAGTGTGCCGATTGAAGAAGTGTTGGGGATCGACCCTTCTATTAACCTTCACCGCTCGGCCACAACCGAGCAAGCGCGAATCAATGGAGCAGAAAATGGGAAATGCAAAAAAATAGAGAGGACACACGATTTATCGTGGAAAACCCTGTACGGGAAAAACCACGGGAGTACAAGACTCCAAACCAACACTATGCACAAGAAAGTATACAATGGCGAGCTGCAAGGCGACGACCTTGAGCTCGCTGTCCTCGCCACAGGCGGCGGAAATACACAGAGGCGTCGTCCTCTTCCTCTCTCGCGCTCTATCTCTCTCTCTCTCTCACGGCTGCTCTCTCTTCACTCCTCTAGAGTGGAAAAACAGAAAAATGAATAGCAACAACAAAACTGTTTGCCCTAAGTCATATTTATACACATATGACTTTAGGGCTATTTACAACTATAGCCTCAAGGGCTCTTGGCAAACATATTCGCAGATATGTCCCCGCATCCGGATCTCTCTCCGGGTACATTCGTCATCCGGTTCCGAAACCGGGGTCTTCATCATCCGGTTTCGAAACCGAAACCGGGCATGTCGGCATTCATCTTCGGACATCCGACCATCCCATCCGAAAGGGACCATAATCCCAACAAACTCCCCCTTCACTTCGGTATGGGATGTCTCTCCAATCCTATCCTCTTCCGGCATGCTTCCAGCTTGTCGGGTGTAAGCACCTTGGTCAGCATATCCGACCCGTTCTCGTCCGTGTGGATCTTCGTCAGCACGAACTCCTTGTCTTCTATCCTTTCCCGGATCCAGTGATATCTTCGCTGGATGTGCTTCGTCCGGGAGTGATAGGCCGCGTTCTTCGCAAGGTGGATTGCGCTCTGACTGTCGCAGTAGAGTCGGTACTCCTCCTGTCGGATACCGAGCTCTCTAATGAAGTCCTTCATCCATATCATTTCCTTGCCGGCTTCAACAGCCGCCATGTACTCCGCCTCCGTGGTTGACAACGCAACCGTCTTCTGCAGCCTCGACTGCCATGAAACAGCTCCCCCTGCATACGTCATCACATACCCTGATGTGGATCGGCTGGTATCTGCATCAGCCGACATATCCGAATCGGTGAAGCCGTCGAGTTCGGGCTTACCGGAGCCGAATCGGAGGCACACGTTTGTCGTGCCCTTCAGGTATCGGAGTATCCACTTGGCCGCGTTCCAATGCTCTTTGCCGGGATTGCTCATGTACCGGCTCACCACTCCGACTGCATATCCGATGTCCGGTCTCGTACACACCATGGCGTACATCAAGCTCCCGACGGCTGAGGCATACGGCACTTTCATCATATCCTCCTTTTCAGCCTTTGGCTTGGGACTTTGCTTGCTGGACAGCTTGCAGTTTGCCGGGAGGGTCGATCCGACCGGTCTTGCTTCCGACATGTTGAACCGTTCAAGCACCTTTGTCACGTACTTCTCCTGTGACAGCCACAACTGCTTCTTGCTCCGGTCCCGGATGATGTGCATCCCTAGTATTTGTCTCGCCGGACCCAAGTCTTTCATTGAGAAGGTTCGGTGAAGAGCCTTCTTCAGCATCCGTATCTTGACCTGGTCCCGTCCGACGATCAACATGTCGTCCACGTACAGGAGGAGTATTAGAAAGTCTCCTCCTTCGAACTTCTTCACAAACACGCAGTGGTCGGACTGCGTTTTGAGATACCCTTCGTCGGTCATGAAGGAGTCGAACTTCCGGTACCATTGCCGGGGAGCCTGCTTCAGTCCGTAAAGGCTCTTCTTCAACCGGCATACCAGGTGCTCCTTCCCTTTCTTCTCGAATCCTTCCGGTTGCTGCATGTAGATCTCTTCATCGAGGTCACCGTGAAGGAATGCCGTCTTCACGTCCATCTGTTCTACCTCGAGGTCCATGCTTGCCGCTATGCTCAGCACCGTCCGGATGGAGGTCATCTTCACTACCGGGGCAAATATCTCGTCGAAGTCGACGCCCTTCTTCTGCTGAAACCCCTTCACCACGATCCTGGCTTTGTATCTCGGGGGGTTTCCGGCATCTCCCGGTTTCAGCTTGAACACCCACTTGTTACGGAGTGCCCGTTTTCCTTTCAGCAGCTCCACAAGTTCATATGTGTGGTTCTCATGCAGGGAATCCATCTCGTCCTGCATGGCACTCAACCACCTGCGGCTCTGGGTGTCATGTTTTGCCTCTTCAAAGCTCTCCGGCTCCCCCTCGTCGGTTAGCAACAGGTGCTCTGGTTCCGGAAATCTCCGGGGGGCCCTTCTCTCTCTTAGAGGATATCTCCGTTCCGGAGCTTCGGTAACCGGTTCTTCCGATTCTTCTTCATCCGAATCCATTTCGGGATCGGGGCCGGTTCCGGTATCATTTTCATCTTCTTCGGCCGGTTCTGTTTCTTCACCGTCTTCGGCCAGATCCTCGAGTGCTAAACGGTCCCTTGCCGGTCGGGACTGCTCCTCGTAGAGTTGATCCTCACCGGTCCACTTGGAGCTCTTCATCTTCTTCTCCGACTCCCAGTCGGCGAGTGTCTTGTTCTCCATGAAGATGATATCTCGACTCCTAAATATCTTCTTGTCGACCGGGTCCCATACTCGGTAGCCGAACTCGTCGTCGCCGTAACCGAGGAATATGCATGGCCGGGTCTTTGGATCTAGCTTTCCTCTCCGGTCCTTTGCCACATGCACGTATGCGAGACACCCGAACACCTTCAGATGCCGGTAGGATACTTCCCTACCGGTCCACACTCTCTGCGGCGTGTCCCCGTCCAAAGGTACTGAGGGTGATCGGTTTATCACATATGTCGCCGTCGACATTGCCTCAGCCCAAAACCCCTTGGGTAATTTCGCATGCGCCAGCATACTCCGGACCCTCTCCATTATGGTCCGGTTCATCCTCTCGGCCAGCCCGTTCAGTTCCGGCGTCTTCGGCACAGTAAACTCGAGCCGGATTCCCTTCGAGCGACAGTACTCCTGGAACTGCCCCCGGTATTCCCCTCCGTTATCCGCTCGTATCGCCTTCAGCTTCTTGCCGGATTCTCTTTCCACTCTCGCGTGGAGTTCTTTGAAGACGGACAACACTTGGTCCTTTGTCTTCATCGGTGCCGTCCACAGTCTTCGGCTATGATCATCTATGAATGTTACGAAGTACTGGGCTCCGCCATGTGACTTCGTTTCTACCTGACACACATCGGTGTGCACCAACTCCAATGGTGCTCTACGTCTCGTCGGTGGCCTTGAGTGGAAGGAGGCTCGGTTCTGCTTACCGGCCAGGCAATCGGTGCACTTCTCCAGGTGCACATGCTTCACTGGAATGAGGTTGTCTTCTGCAAGCCTCTTCATCCCCTTCTCACTCATGTGACACAGTCTTTTGTGCCACAGCTCACCGGCAGTGTCGGCTGCCACATTCAGCTCTTCCGGACATAACCGGGCATTCATCAGGTACAGTGTGTTGTCTTTCCGGGCCCTAGCCACTATCAGGCTCCCCTTGCTGAACTTCATCACGCCGTTCCGGATGCTACCTGTGTAGCCTTCATCGTCTAGCCTCCCGGCCGAAATCAGGTTCAATCGAACCTCCGGAACGTGTCGGACATCCTTCAGCAGCATTTTGCATCCGGTCGGGGTTGTCAACCACACGTCTCCTATGCCGGCAATCCGGCACGTACCTTCATTTCCCATCCGAACACAGCCATGCTCACCGGCTGTGTAGGATGAGAAGTATCTTCTCTCCGGGGTCAGGTGGAACGATGCTCCGGAATCGACCACCCAGGTCGTCTCATCGCCGGCAATGTTTAGTTCACCTTCTTCGGTGATGACCATGATTTCTTCCTCACTTGCCGCGAGTGCCGTTGTTCCTTTCCTGTCCTGCCCTCGCCGATCCGAACCTCTCCGGTCCGTGGCTCCCCGGTATGCACCGTTTCTCTCCGGTGACTTCTTCGAATCGGTGTCGTCGGCTCCGTTGTCTTTTCGGTAATGCCGACAATTCTTTCGGAAGTGCCCCGGCTTCCCACAGTGGAAGCATGTGGGCCTTCCTCTTGACTGCGACCGGGTCCCCGACTTCTCCCGTCTTTGCGGACTCCGGTTCCATTGTCTTCCCCGATCCGATTCGGTAAGCAGCGCCTTCGGGTCGGAGGCCGGTTCTTTATCTCTCCGACGCGCTTCTTCGTTCAAAATACTTGTCTTTACCGTTTGCAAGGACAAGTTATCTTCTGTGCAGGAGGTGCTGAGAGTCACCACCAAGTTCTCCCAGCTTTCCGGCAATGTACACATCAGGATGATGGCTTGCATTGCATCCTCCAACGGGAACTTGATCGCCGCAAGCTGATTCACGAATCCCATGAATGTGCTTACGTGTTCCACCATACTCTCGCCATCCCGGTACTTGAGATTCACTATCTTCCTCATCAGGGAGGTCCGGTTCAACGCATTCTTCCTCTCGTAGAGGCCCGACAGCTTCTTCCACATCTCATATGCGTTGGTGTCGTTCGCCACATGTTGTAGGACGCTTACATCGACATACTGTCGGATCGTCGCTACGGCTTTCCGGTTCAGGAGCTTCCACTCCGACTCAAGTACCCCTTTCGGTATTTCCGACCTGTCGATCGGTTTGTACAGGTCCCGAACAATCAGAAGATCCTCCATCTTGATCTTCCAGTCGGCGTAATTCTGCGCATTCAGCACCATCATCCCCGGCTGCCCGCTGCCGCCGCCTTCCATTTTCTGCAGCAACTCGCTCTGATACCAGATTGTTGGGGATCGACCCTTCTATTAACCTTCACCGCTCGGCCACAACCGAGCAAGCGCGAATCAATGGAGCAGAAAATGGGAAATGCAAAAAAATAGAGAGGACACACGATTTATCGTGGAAAACCCTGTACGGGAAAAACCACGGGAGTACAAGACTCCAAACCAACACTATGCACAAGAAAGTATACAATGGCGAGCTGCAAGGCGACGACCTTGAGCTCGCTGTCCTCGCCACAGGCGGCGGAAATACACAGAGGCGTCGTCCTCTTCCTCTCTCGCGCTCTATCTCTCTCTCTCTCTCACGGCTGCTCTCTCTTCACTCCTCTAGAGTGGAAAAACAGAAAAATGAATAGCAACAACAAAACTGTTTGCCCTAAGTCATATTTATACACATATGACTTTAGGGCTATTTACAACTATAGCCTCAAGGGCTCTTGGCAAACATATTCGCAGATATGTGCCCGCATCCGGATCTCTCTCCGGGTACATTCGTCATCCGGTTCCGAAACCGGGGTCTTCATCATCCGGTTCCGAAACCGAAACCGGGCATGTCGGCATTCATCTTCAGACATCCGACCATCCCATCCGAAAGGGACCATAATCCCAACAAGAAGTCCCTCTATGGACTCAAGCAAGCCACGTGCACCTGGAACACGAAGATCACGCAGAGACTGCGTTGGATGGGTTTTGCTCCATCGAAATTAGAATCTTCTCTCTTCATCCGGCAAGGTCAGAATGGGTTGGTTAGTATTTTACTTTATGTACATGATCTAGTCATCGCCGGTGCTGATCTGGACGAAATCGGCCGCGTCAAATCCCAGCTCTGGCATCATTTGTCATGAAGGATCTTGGGGACCTTCATTACTTCCTCAGGATCCAAGTGATCCGCAACCCCGAAGGTATATTGATCAGACAACAACATTATGTGTTGAGTATGCTCTTCAAATTCGGTATGACGGAATGCAAATCCGTCTAGACTCCTCTGAACCAGAATGTGAAGCTTTGCCCTAACTCCGGAACGACATGCGACCTGAAAAGGTTCTGACAGATAGTCGGAAGCCTTATCTATATGACCATCACCCTGTCGGACCTCAATTATCCGACCGTGGAGCACCTTCAGTGCGCGCACCGAATCCTGCGATATGTTAGTGGCACTAAGGACACGGATGTCGATTGAGCTAGAAATGTCAGCAACCACAAGTCTGACGGGAACTCAAGGCTCCTTATACGCAACGCTTGGCCACAACCGAGCTTAGAATCATACATAGAAAACGGGAAATGAAACGCACGACACAAAGAAGAGAAGAGTACACAAGATGTTTATGTGGAAAACCCAAACTAGGGAAAAACCACGGCAGCCCACAGGCTGCAACCTATCACTATGCTAGAATGTACAACGGTGAGTTCATGGAGGCAACGACCTCGTGCTCACGATCTTCGCCAAAGGCGGCGGTTACAACAGAGGCAATGACCTCTTCCTCTCTCTCTCTCTCTCTCTTTGTACACAGTAACGCACTCTGATCTCGCGCAGACAAGAATAACAACAACAGTGACTAAAAGTTTGCCCTAAGTCATATTTATACTAATATGACTTTTCTGCTATTTACAAATATAGCCATGATGGACTCTCAGAAACATATTTACAAATATGTCTCTTCATCCGGTGAGCACTCCTCACCGGGTCTGCACCATCCGGCTCTCCGTAGCCGGGTACTCCTCATCCGGTTCTCACTGGGTCTGCGCCATCCGGCTCTTCGTAGCCGGGGTACTCCTCATCTGGTTCTCACCGGGTCTGCGCCATCTGGCTCTCCGTAGCCGGGGTACTCCTCATCCGGTTCTCACCGGGTCTACGCCATCCGGCTCTCTATAGCCGGGTACTCCTCATCCGGTTCTCACCGGGTCTACGCCATCCGGCTCTCCGTAGCCGGGTACTCGTCATCCGGTTCTCACCGGGCCTGCACCATCCGGCTCTTCGTAGCCGGGTACTCGTCATCCGGTTCTCACCGGGCCTCGGCCTGTCGGCCTCTGCCGAGTTTGTTCATCAACACTATTCTTCTCCCTTCCCATCCGGAGGGACCTGTCTCCCAACAAACTCCCCCTTCACTCTGGCATGGGGTGTCTTACTAGTCCGATCCTCTTCCGGCATGCATCCAGCTTGTCGGGTGTCAGCACTTTGGTTAGCATATCTGACCCGTTCTCGGCCGTGTAGATCTTCGTCAGTGCGAACTCCTAGTCATCTACTCTTTCCCGGATCCAGTGATAACTTCGCTGGATATGCTTCGTCCGGGAATGGTAGGCCACATTCCTAGCAAGGTGGATGGCACTTTGACTGTCGCAATAGAGTCGGTATTCATCTTGCCGGATACCGAGCTCTCCGAGTCCTTCATCCATAATATTTCCTTGCCGGCTTCCACAACAGCCATGTACTCCGCCTCCGTGGTTGACAATGCAACCGTCTTCTGCAGCCTCGACTGCCACGAGACATCTGCCCCTGCATATGTCATTACATACCCGGATGTAGACCGGCTGGTATCCACATCAGCCGACATGTCCGAATCGGTGAAACCGTCAAGTTGAGGTTTTCCGGAGTCGAATTGGAGACACATATTTGAAGTGCCCTTCAAATACCGGAGTATCCATTTGACCGCGTTCCAGTGCTCCTTGCCGGGATTGCTCATAAACCGGCTCACCACTTCGACTGCGTATCCTATATCCGGTCGGGTACACACCATTGCGTACATCAAGCTCCCGACGGCAGAGGCATATGGAATCTTCATCATATCCGCCTTCTCTGCTTTCGTCTTCGGGCTTTGCTTACCGGATAGCCTGCAGTTTGCCGGAAGTGTCGATCCGACCGGTTTCGCATCTGACATGTTGAACCGGTGAAGCACCTTTGTCACGTACTTCTCCTGTGACAGCCATAATTGCTTCACTGACCGGTTCCAGATAATATGCATGCCCAACATCTGTCTTGCCGGACCCAAGTCTTTCATTGAGAAGGTCCGGTTGAGAGCCTCTTTAGCATCTGTATTTTGACTTGGTCCCGTCCAATGATCAACATGTCATCCACGTACAGAAGGAGTATTAGGAAGTCGCCTCCTTCGAACTTCTTCACAAACACGCAGTGATCGGCCTGCGTCTTGTGGTACCCTTGATCGGTCATGAAGGAATCGAACTTCCGGTACCATTTTCGGGGAGCCTGCTTTAGTCCGTACAGGCTCTTCTTCCACCGGCATACTAGGTGCTCCTTCCCTTTCTCCACAAATCCCTCTGGTTGCTGCATGTAGATCTCCTCTTCGAGGTCGCCGTGAAGGAATGCCGTCTTCACGTCCAGCTGTTCTACCTCGAGGTCCGTGCTTGCCACTATACTCAGCACCGTCCGGATGGAGGTCATCTTTACTACTGGGGCAAATATCTCGTCAAAGTCCACGCCCTTTTTCTGCTGGAACCCCTTCACCACGATCCTGGCTTTGTATGTTGGGGGGTTGCCGGCATCTCCCGGTTTCAACTTGTACACCCACTTGTTTCGGAGTGCCCGCCTTCCTTTCGGCAACTCCACCAATTCGTACGTATGGTTCTCATGCAGGGAATCCATCTCATCCTGCATGGCACTTAACCATTTGCGGCTGTGGGTGTCATCCTTCACTTCTTCGAAGCTTTCTGGCTCCCCCTCATCGGTGAGCAGAACATGCTCTACATCCGGAAATCTCCGGGGCGCCCTTCTCTCTCTGAGAGGATATCTCCGTCTTTGGGCTTCGGTAACCGGCTCCTCCATTTGCTCTTCATCCGAATCCGATTCGGGGTCTTGGCCGGTTCTGGTTCCAGCTTTGACTACTTCTTCTTCAGCCTGTTCGGTATCCTCACCGTAACTTGGCTGGTCCCTCGAGTGCTAACCAGTCTCTTGCCGGTTGGGTCTGCTCATCGTAGAGTCGGTCCTTACCGGTCGACTCGGAGTTCATTATCTTCTTCTCCGACTCCCAGTCGATGAGCGTCTTGTCCTCCATGAAGATAATATCTCGACTCCAGAATACCTTCTTGTCGACTAGGTCCCACACTCAGTAGCCGAACTCATCGTCACCATAACCGAGGAATATGCATGGCCGGGTCTTTGGATCTAACTTTCCTCTCCGGTCCTTAGCTACATGCACGTACGCGAGACACCCGAACACCTTCAGATGCCGGTAGGATACTTCCTTACCGGTCCATACTCTCTGCGGTGTTTCTCCGTCCAAGGGTACTGAGGGTGATCTATTTATCACATATGTCGCCGTCGACAATGCCTCAACCCAAAACTTCTTGGGTAGTTTTGCATGCGCTAGCATACTCCGGACATAACCGGGCATTCATCAAGTACAACGTGTTTACCTTCCGGGCCCGAGCCACAATCAGGCTCCCTTTGCTGAACTTCATGACACCGTTCCGGATGCTACCCGTGTAGCCTTCATCATCTAGCCGACCGGCTAATATCAGGTTCAGATGAACCTCTGGAACGTGTCAGACATCCTTCAGAAACAACTTGCATCCGGTTGGTGTTGACAGCCACACGTCTCCTATGCCGACAATTCGGCATGTCCCTTCATTCCCCATCCGGACACAGCCGTGATCACCGGTTGAGTAGGATGAGAAGCATTTCCGGTCCGGGGTAAGGTGGAATGACGCTCCGGAGTCGACCACCCAGGTCATCTCGTCGCCGGCAAGGTTTATCTCACTCTCCTCGGTGATGAGCATCAACTCTTCTTCACTTGCCGCGATTGCCGTTGTCCCCTTCTGGTTCGGCCCCCTCCGGTCTTTACCGTTCCTGTCCAGTATCCGCTTCGAATCGGTACCGTCGGTTTCCTTGTCGTTTCGGAAATGCCGACTGTTCTTCTGGAAGTGTCCCGGCTTGCCGCAATAGAAGCAAGTAGGTCTCCCCCTTGACTTTGACTGTGTCCCCGACTTTTCCCACTTCTGGGGACTACGGTTTCTTTGTCTTCCGCGTTCCGATTCGGTAAGGAGCGCTTTGGAGTCGGAGCTCGTATCTTTATCTTTCCGACGCGCCTTCTCATCTAGCAAGCTCGACTTTACTCTTGCTAGGGATAACCGCTTTCCTTCCGGCCCGGCATTGCCCAAAGTGACAACCAACGTCTCCCAGCTATACAGGAGGGAACCGAGCAGGAGTAGCGCTAGTACCTTGTCGGCGAGAGGTACTTCCAATGATGTTGCCTGGTGTATCAACCCTTGGAAGGCATTCATGTGCTCCGCCATGCTGGAGCCATCTTGGTACCGGAGTCTTACCAACTTCCGGAATACCAAAACTTGATTAAATACATTTTTGTTTTGAAACATTATGCCGATCTTCTCCCCGAGCTCATGAGCCTTGCTCTCTTCATTGAAGTTGTTGTATAGGCTCATGTCGATGAAGCACCGTATGTATGCCGTCATGTGCATCACCTCCCATATCGCGGCGTCGATTTTGTCCGGTCTCTTGTCCCCGAACTGAACCGGCAGCTAGAGGTCTTTAACCACTAGCATGTCCCTCATCTTCGACTTCCACACCGAATAGTTGGAGCCGGTGAGCTTAAACATGCCTCCCAACGATTCGTCCATTTTCTGTGTCGTTTCGCTCTGATACCACTTGATGGGAACTCAAGGCTCCTTATACGCAACGCTCGGCCACAACCGAGCTTAGAATCATACACAGAAAACGGGAAATGAAACGCACGACACAAAGAAGAGAAGAGTACACAGGATGTTTATGTGGAAAACCCAAACTAGGGAAAAACCACGGCAGCCCACAGGCTGCAACCTATCACTATGCTAGAATGTACAACGGTGAGTTCACGGAGGCAACGACCTCGTGCTCACGATCTTCGCCAAAGGCGGCGGTTACAATAGAGGCAATGACCTCTTCCTCTCTCTCTCTCTCTCTTTGTACACAGTAACGCACTCTGATCTCGCGCAGACAAGAATAACAACAACAGTGACTAAAAGTTTGCCCTAAGTCATATTTATACTAATATGACTTTTCTGCTATTTACAAATATAGCCATGATGGACTCTCAGAAACATATTTACAAATATGTCTCTTCATCCGGTGAGCACTCCTCACTGGGTCTGCACCATCCGGCTCTCCGTAGCCGGGTACTCCTCATCCGGTTCTCACCGAGTCTGCGCCATCTGGCTCTCCGTAGCCAGGGTACTCCTCATCCGGTTGTCACCGGGTCTGCGCCATCCGGCTCTCCGTAGCCGGGGTACTCCTCATCCGGTTCTCACTGGGTTTGCACCATCCGGCTCTCCGTAGCCGGGTACTCCTCATCCGGTTGTCACCGGGTCTGCGCCATCCGGTTCTCCGTAGCCGGGTACTTGTCATCCGGTTCTCACCGGGCCCGCACCATCCGGCTCTCCGTAGCCGGGTACTCGTCATCCGGTTCTCACCGGGCCTCGGCCTGTCGGCCTCTGCCGAGTTTGTTCATCAGCACTGTTCTTCTCCCTTCCCATCCGTTTTCACTTGGAAACACCTTGGTCGCCTGAAGTAGTAAGAAGCAACCGACAGTTGCATTGTCAAGCACTGAGGCCGAGTATAGAGGAGCGGCTCTCGCGACATGCAAAGCCATATGGCTCAAGAGGCTCCTATAGGATCTGCAGGTTGACATATCCGATCCGACGGTGATCTATTGCGATAACCTCAACAACATCCAAGTTGCTAAGAACCTCTTCTTTCACGCCTGGACTAAGCACATCGAGGTGCACTATCATTTTGTTCGTGAGCATGTTCTTTCCGGTGAAGTGGAACTGGTGTATGTTCCAACGGATCGGTAGGTGATTGATATTTTCACCAAACCTCAGTTTAAACAAGTTGTGGAAATTTTCCAGTACACTAGGTGTGCAGTACCTCGATATGCCGAGCTTGAGGGGGAGGAATGAAAGGAGGAATGAGGGAGATGACCGAAAAACGGAGTCGGAAACCGATTTCGACTTCATCGAGACTGAAGAAGTCGGAGTGCATAGGACGGTTGAAGAAGCTGAGGCTAGACTCAGGGGGAGCCATTGGAATGGAGTGCCCAAGCCTGAGCCAACCAAACAAGGAGGAGGTAAAGCCAAGAAGGGCAGGAAGACCAGGACATGAACAAGGGCCGATGTCGTGAAAGATCTGGGAATTGAAGACAGATCAACTAAAAGGCCAAATGGACGAGGAGCCAGTTGAAGTCGACACCAACACAGAGGAACTGACGGGTCAAGAAGCGCCGAAGTTGCAACAACGAAGGAGCTGAGAAGGGCCTTATGAGCAAACAAGTTGACTGAGAAGGTCGAGAGGCATGAGACTTGACAGGTGGTGGAAAGCGGAGCTAGACAGTGTCGTGAAGATTTTCGGCAACGGTGTGAAAATTGCATGGAACGTACAAAATCGAGTGTGGTTCTTCACACACAATATGAAACAATAATAATGTAAATAAGTTTAATATCTTGGTACAAAAAGAGGGAGATCTTGAAGAGCTTTTGAATGCACTTGCTACATAACAAATTATGTGGGTATCTGAGTGTCAAGTTATGTGGGTATGAAGTTTGCAAAGAAAAAGAGAAAAATAAAAAATTGTGAGATATCCCACATAGACAGGACAAATAAGGATCTCACCATATATAAGGAAGAGCAAAAACTATTATCTTTGTGTTTATGTGTGGAGAATAGAAAGAATGAGTTCAATGACTTAACGAATGGATGTAGCCAAGTTTAATGGCTTTGTCCGGCAACGAAACCGGCGATCGGTGACCGGCATCCAGCATCCGGCGATCTCGGGATGCGGACGGAACCGGCTTAGGATGCGTCGACCGACGACGGAACTGGCAACCGGCAACCAGCGACCGACCGGTGTTGGCAAACACGGTTACTAGCATCCGACGACCTCGGGATGTGAACTGAACCGGGCCAAACCGAACAGATGCAAATCGGACGGATCGGTTGATCGCAGTGCATGGTGTTTTAAAGATATTTGGTCTAAAAGCCTAATAGTAATTTATGCTTTAAAAGTGATGTAAGCAAAACTTGAAACTTACACCTCCAAGATAGAAAGTAATATACTTACCACTAAGCCAAATCATTTCCTTAAAGTTATATTTTTATTATTATAGTTTTACTTGAAAATTCTTATATGAGAGCTTAAATGAGTGACATGGTTATCATGCATCACATGTAACGCATGAGCGCCAAATGGCAAACATGCATCATGCATTTTATGCATGTCTTGTACCCCACATGCATCATATGCATGGGGGCATCTATAAAAGAGTGGATGAAAAAGAAAAAAAAGGTGATGTATGATTCAAGAAATTAAAAGTAAGAAATTCGTTATTCAATTGATGTATCAATCTTGTTCTTCAAATCTAAAGTCAAGAGTTCAATCTTAATCTCTCTCAATCTAAAGTCATGTGTTCTATCTTATCTCAATCTCTCTCTCTTTGAATCTATCTTAATTCCTTTCTCGCTAAAGCTAGTGCGTACTTCGAGTCCTTTTGGTCCAGAACCTCGGTGGTTCCGCCTCACGATCCGCGCGTAGTGACGGATCTTCACGACAACGGGAGGAGGAGCGCGAGAAAGGCGAGAGGACGCCAGGTGGAGCCGGAGGAGAGGACGGGCTACCACTGGCATTGACACTGCGATCAGGCCTCAAATTGAGCTTGAGGGGGAGTGTTGAGCGAACAAGCTCAACCGGATCAGATCGGCTAAATAAGCCAAAGCTGGATCAATGTCCGTAACGAAGAACTGGATCAATGTCCAAATCGATATCTAGAACCAAGAGCTGGATCATATTGTAACCGGTAGGCCTTGAGAGACCTATGAATCTAGCCTAGTACGTAGGTGTATTTTTGGGAGTCAATGTCATTCGCTCGTATGAGCATTGAAGTACTAGTCAGTACTTCTATCAGTCCTTTCATGGACTTGTATAAAAGTGCTCACTGAGCACATTGTATGTAAAGAGTGTTACAGAGAGGGTTATTATTTTAAATTGAGTTTATGCTTTTTACTCTCTTTGTCTCTCTCGTGTAAGGTTTCCATTAAACCTGTGTCTTTATTCTCTATTGTTATACGGTGGAACCCCCTGTGTAAGGTTTCCATTAAACGTGTGTCTTTATTCTTTGTTGTTATATGGTGGAATCGGTTCTATCAAAGCTTCCACAATATAATCTTTTACAGTACATTTATTTCAATTACGGGGGAGTGTTGAATGCAGGTCTCGAATGAACTTATTCACACTAGGTTTAGGCTATTTATGTAAATAGTGAGAATGATAGTTGCCTTAAGTTTTTTTGGGAAATCGGTCCCTTCGGATGGGATCCGGTGATGAATAAAGAGGGCCCAGTGAGAGCCGGAAGAGATCCGGAAACCGGATCGGATAGACCCGGTGAGAACCGGAAGAGAAGACATATTTGTAAATATGTTTTGAGTAAGCCTATTGAGGCTATATTTGTAAATAGCCCTAAGTTAATATAAGTATAAATCTGACTTAGGGCAATCACTTTATGTAGTGGACAATGTGGGTTGTCATATTGTATGTATGTGCATAACTGCTGTATAGAGAGAGAGAGAGAGAGAGAGAGAGAGAGAGAGAGAGAGAGAGATACTCTGTTGTAACAGCCGGCTGGCGAAGATACTGAGCTCGAGGTCATTTGCCTATGAGTCTCTGTTTGTACTCTTTCTTCATAGTGATAGTTGGAGTTTGTGGGCTCCCGTGGTTTTTTCCCATTCGGGGTTTTCCACGTAAACATCATGTGTACTTTCTATCGTTGTGTGTGTATGTGTGTTCACTCCCTACTTCCCATTTCTGTGTTTGATTCTCATAAAAGTGATTCAAGACTTGGTTATGGCCGAGCACTATTCTGCACTATTTTCTTTCAAGTTCATCTAGCTTTGTAACCTAGCTTTTTGGTGGTTGTAAATATAGTTCATTTTGTGCCTAACGTCTCTCTCTCTCTCTCTTGCGTTCTTGTTGATCTTCCTTCTTGATTTTGTTTCTTGTTGCCATCTGTCTTCTTCATTGCATCTATTAACAATGACTCCTCACAAAAGAGTTCTAAGATATTTTCGCAACTTGACGGTGTTACATCTAGACTCGAACCTATGACCTATAACACACCCAATACTTAGTATTATATAAACCATTTGAAAAGTCTTAAGTTGGTTAATATTTTATATAGTCTAGCATATAGAATATTCTAGTCTTTAGTATATTCTAGAAATGTTATATGGTATATTCTAGACGAGTATATTATAGAGATACTTCTCGGGTATATTCTAGAGATATTTCTTAGGTATATTCTAGAGATATTCAATCTCATAACTTGTATAAATATGTATGTTCACCTAGATTACAATCAAGGTAAACAACACCAGTTACAGAGTCTTTCAATTAGTCAACTCATCCCTTTGATTATCTTCTACTCTCTTGTGTATATTTTCTACCTCTGTCAATTTGTTCACCTTCCCATCCTTGTAGCTCTCATTCTCGTTAGTCGTAGCTATGTCTGACGTAGTCTGTGACTTAAGCCAAATAATGACATCCTTACAACGAATCCAGCTTGACAATGAAGCTCTTCGGAATTCTTTACGAGAACTTCAAGTCGGCGCCTCCCTATCCTCACAGCCCATAGAGCCTAGTGTGCCACCATAACCTAGCCCGGAGCCCAATCTTCTACCAACATCCGATCTACCTTCTTCTCATTTTCTTGAGCCTAAGATTAGCCTCCCAGAAAAATTTGATGGAACGAGGTCACGTTTCCAGGGGTTCATCAACCAAATTCGTCTAATCCTTCGGCAATAACCTCAATGTTATGCAGATGGTCTTTGACCAGTTGAACTTGTAGGCACCCTCCTCTCCGGTTCGACCGAAGCTTGGTTTGCACCTTTAGAAGAAACTTTGTCACCTCTATTGGTCCGGACTTTCCCGCCTTCCTCGCTAGGTTACAGGCCACATTTGGAGAGAAGGACCGGCGACGTACATCCCTCACCAAGCTTTATGCACTCAAACGAGGTTCGCGTGCAACTTCTGTCTATGCTTTGGAATTCCGACAACTAGCATGTAATGGCAACTGGGATGATCAAGCTTTAGCTGATCACTTTTGGTAGGGCCTTCGGAGCAATGTCAAGAATCTTCTCTTGATCTTTCCCAAGCCCACCTTGTTATCCAAGCGATTTCACAAGCAGTCCATTGTGACAATTGTGTTTTTGAATTTCGCCAGGAAGAGCGTCAGACTTGGAGTTCGACTCATTCGCTTTGACGACACGCCCCAATTGTACAACCCTAGGTATCACTCCCTCTTGTGGCATCACGCTCCCCTACTTTGGCAGATGCTCCAGTCCCAATGGAAATTGATCAAGCTTGCTTTCAGCCATTGACTAATGCCGACGAGAATTTCCTATATTGTGCCTATATTATTTTGCCTTGGGTCATCCCCTTCGCCATTTTCCTAGGAGTAATCGCCCACTGTTCCATCAAGCCAATGAACCCCAACGTCTGGAAAACGAAATTTTTAGTTGCAGTAGGAGCCATGTAGCTGGAGTCTCCCATCATCCACATTATCGTGGTTCCATTGCTAGAACATCAGGCAATTTCACATTGGAGGCATGCCTTTCTTTTAATTCTAGTTCCATTTAGTCTGTCGCTTTCTTGGATTCTTGAGTGTCTTCTTGCTTCATTGATGTGGCATTCCCCCCAGCACATGGGATACCCGTCATGTGCCTCTCAAAACCCATTCCTGTTGAAACCATTGACGGGTGTGTCCTCTCGTCAGGAGCAATTACCGAGACTACCATCCCATTAGGGCTTCGTGTGGGCTCCCACTAGGAGGAGCTCCCCTTTTACCTCATCGCATCCCCTCATCATGCAATCGTCTTAGGACTATCGTGGTTGGAGGCGCACAATCCAATAGTGGATTGGTGCAATCGCTCGATCACATTTAGCGAGCCAAGATGCTCGCACATAACTATGAAGGTCAATTCAGTTTCACATCCTCCGGATACGGTTGATTCTGACTCGGCCACTCCACCCTTAGTTCATCACCTACTCGCCGTTTGTGGAGCTACTTCTAACATACTCCATGCTATTCCCGAAAAGTATAAAGACTTCTCCAATGTATTTGAGAAACGTAATGCAAATCGTTTGCCAGAACATCGTCTCTATGGCTGTCCCATCGATATTCAAGAAGGCGTGTGTCCACCCTTTCATCCTCTATATGTATTGTCTGCATCAGAGCTAAAGGCCCTTCGAGTGTATCTCGATGAGAACCTCGCGAAAGGATTTATTCAACCTTCTAAGTCGCCAGTCAGGCCCCCCCATATTATTTGTGAAGAAGAAGGACGACTCTCTACGCTTATGTGTAGACTATGGGGATCTCAACAAACTCATTATGCGCAACCTCTATCCGCTCCCTTTGATCCCCAAACTCCTGACCAGTTCCACGCTGCGCGTGTCTTCGCCAAAGTTGATTTGCATGGCGCATACAATCTGGTGTGCATCAAGCCCGGTGATGAATGGAAAACCGCCTTCTGAACACGATATGGGCATTTCGAATACAAGGTAATGCCTTTCAGCCTTACTAACGTTGGAGCTGTTTTTCAACATATGATGAACGATTTATTCCGGGAATATCTCGATCATTTTGTGGTCATCTACCTGGATAATATTCTCATTTTTTCGCCAAACATGGCGAAGCACACCCGTCAAGTACAATTAGTTCTTGCAAAACTTCGGGAGCATGGCCTTTATGCCAAAAGTGAGAAATATGAGTTCGACCATACCTTGCCCACTGGCATCACGAAGGATATGAAGAAGGTTTCCATCATTCGAGAGTGGGCGACTCCAACTCAACTTCAAGATGTGCAATCCTTCCTTGGCTTTGCTAATTTTTACCGTCGCTTCATTGCGGGGGTTTTCCACTCTAGCCCATCCTCTTATTGCCCTCACACACAAAGGTAATCCCTTTCTATGGACCTCAGGGGCACAAAATGCGTTCGACTCTCTCAAACACGCATTCACCATTGCCCTAGTGCTTCTACATGCTGACCCCACACGACCCTTCCAGGTCGAGACTGATGCCTTTGACTTTGCCATTGGCGTCATTTTATCTCAGGTTGATGAATCCAACATAATGCACCCAGTGGCTTACTACTCCTACCAATTCACGGTATCTGAAATCAATGATCCAATATACGACAAGGAGCTTGCTGCTAACATTGCTGCCTTTGAAGAATGGCGCCGACTTGGCAAGAGCACAACACTGTGTCCAAGTAATGACTAATCATAAGAATTTAGTTTATTTTTCCACTACTCGTACTTTGAATCGAAGGTAGGCTCGTTGGTCAACATTTCTCGCCGACTATGATTTTGAGATCATATTTCGACCTAGTGGCCTACATGGGAAGGTTGATGCTCTTTCTCATCAATTCGAATTTGCCATCCACCTCGGGGATGCCGTTCATGCTCAACAATCTCGATGTTTGTTGAAACCCGACCAATTGCATCTTTTTGCCACTTGTATGTTGCAGGATGATTCATTACTCCAACAGATCACTGATGCATCCACGGATGATGCATTTTCCAACGAGATTTGAGATAGTCTACAAAATCCCTCCAAGACGCCCATAATGACGGACCTTGATCACTTCACCATACAAGATGGTTTGTTATTCCGCGATCGTCTCTTATACGTCCCGGAGGGCCCGTGTCGCACCCGGGTGTTGAGGGAATGCCACGATGACCCCCTTGCGGGTCACTTCAGAGTTGCAAAAACCCTCGAACTAATCTCTCAAGGGTATTGGTGGCTACAACCATGGACATTGGTCAAAGAATACATCAAGACTTGTGAGGTTTGCGCTCGCTCCAAAGTTGCTCATCATCGGCCATATGGCTTACTCCAGCCACTTCCATGTCCTAGTCGTCCTTGGGTGTCTATCTCTATGGACCTCATAACTGATCTACCCTTGGTCAATAGCTATGACTTGATGTTGGTCGTTGTTGATCGGTTTACAATGATGGCTCACGTCACTCCTTGCTTTAAAACCATTTCCGGAGAGGGAATGACGCATCTACTCCTCAGTAATGTGGTCGGTTTGCATGGCCTCCCCAATGATGTCATCTCAGATCGTGGACCCTAGTTTGTCTCTCACTTCTAGCAGCGCCTGCTGCAAACTTTAGGCATCTTCGTCAAGTTGTCCTCCGCCTATCACCCTCAGATTGACAGTCAGACGGAGTACGTCAACCAAATCCATATAATTGAGCACATCAAACTCGTCGCCTTCTGGCTGGCCCTTCCATCCCACTTCCAGATTCATGATGTTTTTCATGTCTCCCTCCTCGAGCCCCATTATGCTTCACAACTCCCAAGACGCCATGCCCCCCACCACCACCTATGCAGTTGACGACATGCGAGGAATATGATGTCGACCAAATACTTGAGTCACGTTTGCATCGTCGACACATGCAATACCTCGTCTTGTGGAAGGGTTAGCCCTTGTCTAACACCACATGCGAACCCCGTGAATAGTTTATTTACAAAATGCCCTAGAAGTGGTTCAATATTTTCATCTCCGATATCCCCACAAACCAACGACGTGTTTGGGAAGGCAGCGTACGAGGGAGGATAATGTCACATCTAGACTCGAACCTCTGACTTATAACACACCTAATACTTAGTATTAGATAAACCATTTGGAAACCTTTAAGTTATATATAATATATGTTTAATATTTTATATAGTAAAGCATATAGAATATTCAAGT
Source organism: Azolla caroliniana (assembly GCF_043228905.1). NCBI lineage: Eukaryota > Viridiplantae > Streptophyta > Polypodiopsida > Salviniales > Salviniaceae > Azolla > Azolla caroliniana. The sequence continues at coordinate 5,398,874 of NW_028230444.1, read as the reverse complement.
CTTTAGTATATTCTAGAAATGTTCTATGGTATATTCTAGACGAGTATATTCTAGAGATATTTCTCAAGTATATTCTAGAGATATTTCTTAGGTATATTCTAGAGATATTCAATCTCAAAACTTGTATAAATATGTGTGTTCACCTAGATTACAATCAAGGTGAACAACACAAGTTACGGAGTCAGACGGACGCGTTCTCAACACCTCTTCTGCTCTTTTTGGTGGGCAAATGCTTCTCTTATATTGAGGCCCAAATCAACTATTACACATGCACTCATGATGCCTAATTGTTACACATGGTGGCCACATGGACAATGCACACGGTGCCTCGTATGGCTACTTTACAATATGTTGACAAATGTAATAGGGTTTGAGTTAACGATTCCATTAGACCAACTTGGGAGCTACAACTACAATACAATTTCACCATGGACTTCAGTCTCGCGCAAAATATTTTCAAGATGAAGGCTACGCAACATAGACCACTCAATAGTTATTTCTATCTTAGAATGATTGCATCTTTAAAGGATTTTTCGAGATATTCAACATGCATTTTGCCAAATCTGCAATGACAACATTACTAGCCAACCTTAGACTTTCTTAGAAAGGTTTTCTTACAACCCATTTAGAGCAAGATAGTATGAAGACAATACCATATAGAATTGTTGTTGGTTGTTTGATGTATGCAATGGTTGCAACCCAACTAGACTTAGTGGATGTAGTGGGCATTGTAAGTAGATTTAGGCACAACCTTGACTGACCACATTGGAATGCAGTGAAGCATATCCTCAGATATTTGATTTGCAGAAAGTACCTAAACATAAAATTTGGCCCAACAAACCCTCAATTCAACATAACTCGATTTAGTCAATTATACAAATTTAGACTATGCAAGTGCCTAGATAGTCGAAAGTTAACCTGCAACTATTTTTGAAATTCATAAGTGGAGTTATAACATGGAGATAATAAAAAATTAGGAGCACATGGAGACCTTGGCAACTGAAGCTAAATATGTAATTTCATTTAACACATCTAAGGAAGCACTTTGGCTTAGTTAATTAGCTAACATGTTACGATAGATCAATCTGAATTGATCAACTCCAACCTTATATAGTGATAGTAAGGGTGTTATCTCTTTGGCAAGGAATCCAGTACATCATTACGAATCAAAACACATTTAGGTTTGATATCATTTTGTCTTGGAATGTGTCACCAAGAAGAGACTTGTCACTAACAAGATTCAGATGCCATGACCAAAAGTCTATTGACAGATCGATTCCAGTCTTTCCACACTCAAATGGGCTTCATGAAGCTCATTCCGACATTGACAAGCTAATTTGGTTACATTATGTATGCACATTATGAGGGAGTGTTAAACACAAATAAATAGTGAAATGGGATAATAAGTTAACCCTAAGTTGTATATAAACATACAATGTCTTGTAATATGGTTTTTGAATTAATATACAAATACTTTTTTGGGTGCCTATATAGTGTCTCACTATCTCTCATTGTCACTATCATTGTATATGGTTTCTTGTTCAGCATTTTGATTCCACATTTATACACCAACTTAGGGAATCTTCATTAAAATTAACTTGTAGATAGTAGTTTATTTAGCAATCAATAAAAAAATGAAGTTGAGGGGAATCAAACCCCTCAAATCAACAAACTGTTGCTTTTAAAATTTTTATTTTATTTTAAATTCTTTTTTCTTTTTTCTACTACTAATGCTAACAGAATTACCGCCAACAATGGTGTAGTTGTCCTAATCTCAACGCCTCATATGTGGCATGCCACTTAACAATCATTGTTGTAAGGCAACAGGGTGTGCCATCTTCAACCATGCACAAGACGGTTGTGATGACTTGTTGTAGCAGGCTACAAGAACCTGTTGTTGTGGGTAACAGGTTGTGATAACCTGATGTCGCGAGAACTTGTTGTTGTTGTGGGTAAGAAGGTGTGTTGACATGTTGCATGTTACCTACTATATGCTCTAACACTATAAGGGTTGCGTTGACCTACTGTAGGTCACCTACTATAGTAGGTCATGTTGACCTATTGTAGATTACCCACTATAATAGGTCCCAGTGACTTGTTGCAGTTCACCTGTTGCAGTCGATCATGATGATCTGATGCAAGTCATAATGTCCTACTGTAGTAGGTCACGACCAAAAACTAAAAAATACAAAACAAATCATAAAAATAAAATAGAAAATGAGAATAATATGTGTGTGAGTGTATCATGATTTGGCCCCAACCAGAATTTAAACCCGTGATCTTACAATACATAGATCGAGGCCTTATCATTAGAATAAATATGGTTGTTAATTTTATTTGTTATTTCACCTAGGTTCTAAAACTGTTTGGAATAATTTAAACAATTCATGAATATTCTAGAATGCTCTAGAACTTTCCAGAAACTCCAGAAAACTTTTCGTAATAATTTAAAAAATTCATGAATATTCTAGAACTTCCTAGAAACTCCAGGAATACTCCTAATGCCCTATAAATAGAGCCATATTTTTCTATTCAAACCAATTCGATTCAATGCCGGTCTTAAGCCTCTAAGCTATTCATATCTTTGTACTCCTTTTCTATAATATATTTTCCTTTTATCATATATTCCCTCTCTATTTTTTTTATTGTAATTAGCTTATCCTATTGGTAAGTTCTTACACTACAAGCCACTATGTCTTGGTTTTGAGACCCAAATTTTACTCACCTCTCTATTGTATACTTCATACATATCTTTTAATTCACCAAATGCCACTGTGAAATGTAGGGGTTGAACCCATGAGCTCCTAGTCTCCATTGGGCAACCTTACCAACTGAGCTACATCTCTCTCTCTCTCTCTCTCTCTCTCTCTCTCTCTCTCTACAACTATGCTTTTGGAATTGCAATGGATACCGATGGAATGGGGGATTTGGCATAAAGGAGTTTATCGATGACTCGGATATCACATTCTGTTGAAAAATGGGAGCATGATACTCAAAGGATTCAAGGTTTAGGAAACAATAATATACACTCTTTGATATGGGCAAAAAATCCAAGACAACGAAGAGGACAAGGAGAAGTGACATGTTTGATTAAGACGGTCAATCATAAAAAATGATGGACATAAATGCTACATATGGCTTAAAATAAAAACACCTAATGACTTGCCCACTTTTGCAGTTGGATGTTAAATTCCTTGTCAAGATTCTAACTTTTGTGCGTGTTTGGATGAATATCAACCTTTTGTCAATTTAGAAGATGATATTGCTTATTTCAAATCCAAAGCAGTGGTTATTGTCTATGGTGTCATGAATGCCATACAAGAAGTTTCCAACTTGATGCACAACAATATTTTATGCCACATATCCCAAGGATGCAAGAGGATATATAAATGTATAACAGCTATTCTAGAGGTCTAGACAAATTTGGGAAGTTCGTGCAATAGTATCGGATTGCTTATTAAGTGTTTCACATGTAGAAAACACAATGGAAATAGTGTGATTGACTATGTGCTACATTCCGAAGGTATTTTGGATCATATACCTAAATTCTCAACTAGTGAATGGACATTGGAATCTGACCATAGGACTTTATGCATTGACCTCAAATGTATGTATAGGTTTGATTGGGAGAAGGCCATAATTTACGATAATAAACAATCGCACTTGAGCATGAACCTTAAGCGAGCGGCCATGTATTCCAAGATTATTGAGGATATGTTACAAATAACAAAGATACAAGATGGTGCCACACTAGAATGCAAATTGAAAGCTTTTGAGAAAGTCATTCTCTCATGCACAAACAAATGTTTTTCGGCCAAGCACACATCTTGGAAATGCACCAAGAAACATAGTTCAAAGAAAAAATGGTTTGATAAAGAATGTCATGAAGCTCGAAAGTGCCTTATGATTTTGGATGTAGTCAAGGATAAAGAAAATTACCAAAAGCATTTGTATGAGTATAAAAGGCTTATTCAAAGAAAGAGAAGAATATTATGGGAAGTTACTCAACAATTTCTCCAAACGCAAGAGAAAGCACATGCATATGCTAAATTTGGGGAAATGTAAAGGGCAAACATGTCGAGTTATGGTGACTTAACTCTTCTTTACTTGTCTATGCATTGTAAGAATTTATATGAGCTATCTCTTGTCGAAAAGATGATGAGTTAGGGTTCTCTTTCACATATGTCTCCTTCTTTACAATTGAAGGTATATGCATGTAGGACTTAAGAAATTGGCCTCTCAAAAGGCAAGTGATCTTCAATGTATAAATGTTGAAATGCTCAAATGGAATGGAAAGGGAGCACATGCATGGTTTCAATCCACTCCATGTAATGGACTACAGTTGTTACTCATTGCAATATCTGATTCTAGTTTATGAGCCTTCATTGTAATTCTTCTTTTGATTATTATATAATTATATAGGTTCTGTTAAAACTATTGTCTAATATTATTTACTTTCAAGCAAGGATCGTGCATGAATTTTCAATTTAGAAATCCAAGCTTATAAAGCTATAAAATTTTAAAACTTGAGCCTTCGACTTTGACTAGAGTCGAAAGTAGAACCTTTTTGTCCAACCATGTGACAAGTCGTCACCTCTACAACCATGCCACCTACCACCGTCTGTTGCCACTAGCCATCCATTGTCATCACCATTGCCACCATCTACACATTGAGTCAATTTTCGCAATCAATCCTCAACGTTGTCGCCACCTACTGCCACTTGTAGTTGTTTTTTGAAGCCTTACATCCAACCTGTTTACACACACTCATGTACGTATTTGTATGAATAGTTTCATACCCACACAATTAGTGCACCTACCAACTTATACACACACATTACTACTTCAATGGCTATATGCACATGCTATTGGGAATTCGGTCCCTCCGGATGGAATCCGGATGAAGGAACCGGATCCGGAAGGGTTCCAGATGAGACCCAGAAACCGGATCGAGTGAATCCGGATGGATCCGGTGCAAACCGGATCCAAGACACACATTTGTAAATATGTTAGAGTAAACTCATTGAGGCTATATCTATAAATAGCCCTAAGGTCATGTGAGTATAAATATGACTTAGGGAAATCACAAAAGAAGAGGAGTGTTGTTATTATTGTTGTATAGAGAGAGAGATAGAGAGTAGCTACGAGCACTTCCTGTTGTAACCACCGTCTGGCGAAGATCGCAAGCACAAGGTCGTTGCCTCTATGTTACCACTTTGTATTTCCTCTCATATAGTGATAGTTCGGAGTCCGTGGGCTCCCGTGGTTTTTCCCGATTAGGGTTTTCCACGTAAACATCTTGTGTTCTCTATCGTTTTGTGTACGTGCATTCATCATACCTATTTCCCATTTCTGTGTTTGTTCCTTCATAAAGTGATTTGAGACTCAGTTGTGGCCGAGCAATACTTCCACGCTAGTTCCTATCAAATTGAAATGGAAGAATCATTCGGCGGCATGTTCAAGCTCACTGGCTCCAACTACCCTATGTGGAAGTCGAAGATGAGGGACATGCTCGTGGTCAAAGATCTCTGGCTACCAGTACAATTCAGGGATAAGAAATCAACCAAGATCGATGCCACGACATGGGAGGTGATGCACATGAAGACAACGGCGTACATCCGGTGTTTCATCGACATGAGCCTATTTAACAACTTCAATGAAGAAAGTAAAGCTCATGTGCTCTAGGAGAAAATCGGCACAATGTTGGAGAGTAAAAACGTCATAAATTGGGTTTCAGTATTCCGAAAGTTAGTGAGACTCCGTTACCAAGACGGATCCACCATGGCAGAGCACGTGAACGCATTTAAGCGGCTCATAAACTAAAGAACTTCGCCCGAAGTACCTCTAGCCGACGAGGTACTTGCATTGCTCCTGCTCGGCTCCCTCCCAGATCGTTGGGAGACTCTAGTTGTCACTTTGGGCAACGCCAAGCTGGAAGGAAAGCAGTTGTCCATAGCAAGGGTAAAATCAAGCTTGCTTGACGAAGAAGCTCACCGAAAGGATCGGGATTCCGGAACCGATCCGAAGGCCTTGGTCATAGAAGATGACCATTACTAGGGAAGAGGCCGGTATCGGAGTCCCCAAAACCGGGACAAATTGGGGACGAGGTCAAAGTCAAGGGGGAGGCTTGCTTGCTTCTATTGTGGGAAGCCGGGGCATTTCCAGAAAGAGAAAGGGGCCGACACCACCGATGCGAAGAAGAGTTTGGACCAGAGAGGTTCGGATTGGAGAGGAACGTCGGCGATCACGACAAGTGAAGAGGAATTGATGCTCATTACCGAGGAGAATGAGTTAAACCTTATCGGCGACGAGACAATGTGGGTTGTCGATTCCGGAGCATCATTCCATCTGACACCATACCAGAAATGCTTCTCATCCTACATAGCCGGAGATCACGGTTGTGTCAGGATGGGGAATGAAGGTACATGCCGAATTTTCGGCATAGGAGATGTGTTGCCGACAACATCAACCAGATGCAAATTACTGTTGAAAGAAGTCCTACACGTTACGGAGGTTCGGTTGAACCTGATATCAGCCGATCGGCTACATGATGAAGGCTACACGGGTAGCATCCAGAACGGAGTCACGAAATTCAGCAAAGGAAGCCTAATCATGGCTCGAGCCTGGAAGATCAACACGTTGTATCTAATGCATGCCCGGATATGCCAGGAAGAAGTGAACGTAGCATCCGACATTGCCGGTGAGCTGTGGCACAAGAGGTTGTGTCATATGAATCAGAAGGGGATGAAGAGACTTGCCAAAGTCAATCTCATTCTAGTGAAGGACGTGCAACTTGAGAAGTGCACCGATTGCTTGGCCGGTGTCACAAAGATGCATGTGCGTGCTTGCTTCGCTTGAGCGGGACCACCGGGGTCTCGGACTGGGGAGGACGTTTGCGAAATTGTCGATAAGATGTTTATGTAGGAGTCGAGAAAACTAATGTCACACTTGAGAAGATCGAAGATTTTTATGCTTGAGAAGAAGATAGATGTCAAGAAGAAGGATAAGAAGAGTATTATATTATTATTGATGATGATGATGATGACGATTTCCAAATTGACCTCCCTTACCCAAGCCCAACTAGAGGCTTTTATAGGTCTCTGCATGCTTGTGACATGCACAAAACCATGGGCTAAAACTATGGTTTTGTGCACACGGTTTTGCTTATGACATGTATAAAACCATGGGCTTAAATCCATGGTTTTGTGCACACGGTTTTGTACATTTGTTTCCTATGGAATACTAAATATAATAAGGAAATAGTAGTAGCTTTAGTGGTAAGCTAATTGCCTCTTATCTTGGAGGTGCAAGGTTCAAATCTTACTTGCACCCCTCTATACGCATTCATTGCCATTATGCCCTAAGATTATTTATTATTGATTTATTTTCATTTTTACAAGTATTTGTGTAATGTGCGTGGAACCACACTTTTTCTCCCACTGGACGTGCAACATCACAACACCCACCCCCACCAAACCGCACATCCTCCGGTATGTGCCAAGAAGAAAAGAGTGATGTGGTGGGGTCAAAGAAAAGAGTGATGTGATGGAATACTAAATATAATAAGGAAATAGTAGTAGCTTTAGTGGTAAGCTAATTGCCTCTTATCTTGGAGGTGCAAGGTTCAAATCTTACTTGCACCCCTCTATACGCATTCATTGCCATTATGCCCTAGGATTATTTATTATTGATTTATTTTCATTTTTACAAGTATTTGTGTAATGTGCGTGGAACCACACTTTTTCTCCCACTGGACGTGCAACATCACAACACCCACCCCCACCAAACCGCACATCCTCTGGTATGTGCCAAGAAGAAAAGAGTGATGTGGTGGGGTCAAAGGTGGTTGGTCTTTGATTTCCTCCTTTCTTGCGCCTCGCCTGCACTATCATTTTGTCCTCTACTTCGAACATGTCTCTTGTTTCTACCCAAACCGTCGTTGCCATCCGATCCACCATATCATTCGCTCAGCCTTTGCACTACCATGTCTGGTTGTCATGGCTCCCTTTGCTCCTCCCGAGCATAATGCTTCATGCCTCGTGCGTGTGCCACCTTCATCTCGGCCACCTCCTTGGTCACCTAACTTTCCTTTATCATCCTTTCTCGTCTCATGCTTTCCTTTCCTTATGCTCACAAGCCTCGACCGGGTGTCGCGGCTCGTCTGCTTAGACCTCCAGCTAGGCCGGCTCAACTTCTATCTTGATCAATCTCGACCAATCATCTTCTGGCTTGGTCAGCCTTCTTCTAGATTCGCATTCAGCCGAATCAAACTCAGACAATCGACTTCCGTCTAGGTCCGTTTCTGTCCGGTTTTCGGTTGGGTCGGGCCCGGTTGATCAACTCTCATCCGGGTCGGCGTTCGTTCAGGTCAGAATACCAACCGTGTCATCTTCCATCCGGATTGTATTTTGGTTCTTCCTTTCTTGCCGCTCTCTGGCTCTTCATTGAACTCTATTGTAGCTTTGTTTTTAACCTCCTTGTTGGTCACCGTTCCTCCGTATGCGCTAACTTCGACCCTCATCTCCTCGCCGCCACCTTCCATCTCTCCGGTCATATGTTGGCTCTCGGGCACAACTGCCGAAGTCTCCGGAACCGGTGTGGAGGGATCCCTTCGTCTATGGCCATCCTCCTCATCGCCGTTTTGGTCCTTCGATTTCCTGCCGCCACCTTCTATCTCTCTGGTCTCACGTTGACACTCAGGCACAACTGCCGAAGTCTTAGGAACAATTGTGGGGAGAACCTCGGGACCATCGGTCACTGTCAACTCATCCATAGACATCTTTCCCTCAACGTTGTTATTCGCATTGGATTCAATATTTGCTTCCCCGCCACTTTCCGTCTCTTGGGTCTAATGTTGGCTCTCGAATGCAACTACCCAAGTCTCTAGATCAAGTGTTGGGAAGGTCTTGACACGGCCATCCGCCATGGACTCGTGCATAGCCATCTTCGACTCGATGTCGTTCCTCATGGCTACCGCCTCAACCACGTCGGCCTCGCACTCTTCATCTCCCTTGATCACGCAAGATTTGCTCATGCTTGCACCTTCATCACTCGATATTTCAGACACAACGTATGTTTCGAAATGCTCGTCCACTCTCAAAGCGGTGTTCCCCGCTCTTGAGTCTCCAACCTTATACTCGACCATTGTTTCTCCACAATAAGAGAAGACGACTTGTTGCGCACCTTCTCTCTTGGTGCTGTCATATCAAACCTAAGCCTTTGTATCGACCACTTCATTAACCCACCTTTGTTCGGAGGTCTCTTCTTCCTCGATCATCATTCGCCTCGATTTGGGCTCCATTTTAAGCTTCTCTTCAGCCTCGACTTGTGACTTTAAGTTCTCAAATGCCTCTTTCATAAAGACTTCTATGTCGAGTATTCTCGAGCCTTCCCTCTTTGAGCTTTCTTCCTTCGGTGGTGGCACATTTCCGCATCTCATCCTCCTTCAATCGTCCCTCATGGGTCGTGACATTGTCGACAAGATTCCCATCTTCCTTTTGTCATGTTGTCGGCATACACTTTTGACTTCGGCCCTATTCTCGGTGAGGCCATTTGCTCCATCGTCGTCCTCAAGATTGATTCCAATTGCCTTCCTTTCCTTCCGATCTATTGACTTCACGAACAATAGGACCTTATCCACCCCCACCAATCTTTGTTCCCGCTCTGAGAGTTGAGCAAAACGATGCTCAAACTCTTGGAAAGCATGCATGGCACTTTGGTGGGTCTTCATTGATGACACCCATTGGTCAAACTTGTACAAACTTTGTCCCTTCGGTCTCTCATAGCCATATGCCTCCAATAGAGCCTCCTTGAAAGTCACCCACGAATCATGAGCTTCCTGAAGCTCTTTTACCTCTTTGTAGTTCGGTTCAGCCACCACCCAACAAAAGTACTCCAGCCTCATAGCTTCTTTTACACCTCTCGAATCCATCTCGGCGTTGTAGGTGTCTAGAAAATTTTGGACTATGCCCCCATCGAAATAGCCGACTCGCTTGACCACACTTTCGACGGCTTGTTGGGCCGCATCTCGTTTTTTACCTTCTTTCAAAAATTTCATCATCATCTTCAACATTGCCTTCATGAGATATTCCTCATCCATCCTCATCCTCCCCTGCCACTCTTCACGTCGGGTTCACCAAGAGAGATGTCGCAAAGATGCGTCTGTGTGCGTGCTTTGCTTGAGCGGGACCACTAGGGTCTCGGACCAAGGAGGATGTTCGCGAAATTGTCGATAAGATGATGATGTTTATGTAGGAGTCGAGGAAACTAATGTCACACTTGAGAAGATCGAAGATTTTTATACTTGAGAAGAAGATGGATGTCAAGAAGAAGGATAAGAAGAGTATTATATTATTATTGATGATGATGATCTCCAAATTGACCCCCCTTACACAAGCCCAACTAGAGGCTTTTATTGGTCTCTGCATGCTTGTGACATGCACAAAACCATGGGCTAAAACCATGGTTTTGTGCACACGGTTTTGCTTATGACATGCATAAAACCGTGGGCTTAAATCCATGGTTTTGTGCACACGGTTTTGTACATTTGTTTCCTATGGAATACTGAATATGACAAGGAAATATACAAAATCTAAAGCACTTAGTAGTAGCTTTAGTTGTAAGCTAATTGCCTCCTACCTTGGAGGTGCAAGTTCAAATCTTACTTGCACCCCTCTATACGCACTCATTGCCATTATGCCCTAGGATTATTTATTATTGATTTATTTTCATTTTTACAAGTATTTGTGTAATGTGCGTGGAACCACACTTTTTCTCCCATTGGACGTGCAACATCACGACACCGGCAAGCAAAACCAAACCTCCTTCCGGTCAAGACCATCGATGAGACAGAATGCACCATTGGAGCTAGTACATACCGATGTGTGTCAAGTGGACACGAAGTCACATGCCGGATCGCAGTACTTCGTGACGTTCATAGATGACCACAACCGGAAGTTGTGGGTCTCACCGTTGAAGACAAAGGATCAAGTGATATCCGTCTTCAAGGAACTCCACGCGAGAGTGGAAAGAGAAACTGGCCGGAAGCTGAAGGCAGTTCGAGCATATAACGGAGCAGTACTAAGATAGAGAAGTATTTTTAGGAACAGTACTAAAATAGAGAAGAAAATAGTACTAAAAGATGAGGATTAGTACGAAGGGAGGTGTAGAACTCTCGAGAAAAGGAAAGAGTGTGTGTGTGTGTGAGAGAGAGAGAGAGAATGAGGATAACAAAAGATATAGACTATGTTAAGGGAATATACAATAGTAGCTAGGAGGCTTAAAACTGGCGTTGAACCGATTTGGTTCGAAATAATGCCTTGTGCCTCCTTTTATAGTGTTCTCAAGAGTACTCCTGAAGTGTCTAGAATGTTCTAGAGATGTCTGGAATATACATCAATTTTCTATAGATAAACTTAAATGAAAATAATATTTTTCATATTACAACATATAGTCTAATGGTCAAGAGCTTGATCCATGTAACATAAGGTCCTAGGTTCGAGTCTTGCCATATCATGACACGATTCCCCTTTTAAAACGATGAGTGTCACGAGTCATTTTGGATTGACGACCTGGTTTGTCTGGATATTGACGATGGAAGTCTTCAAGAAGAGCACGAGCATTGGTCACATTCTCTATTGGTTCCCAAGTACGCTCGTTGGGACCATATCCTAGCCAATCGACTAAATAGTAGAGCTTGTTGCAAACAATCTTGGAATCGAGGATGGCGGCAACCTTGTACTCAGGTCCATCTTCAAGCTCAATCGGGGGTGGAGGTTGTTTAATACGACCTGGGATGGTGTTGTCTTGATAGGGTTCGAGGAGAGAACTATGAAACACCGGATGTATCCGAAGTTGTGGAGGTAGATCGAGACGAAAAGCGACATCATTAATTTTTTCGATAATATGGAAAGGACCTAATCGTCGGTAATCCAACTTCTCGCATGGGCTAGTAATCTTGATGTGTCATCGTAGTAGCCACACCTGATCTCCAATGTCAAAACTGGATGGAAGCCGATGACGATCCGCGTAAACCTTGTGTGTTTGTTGAGCTTGCTGTAGATTAGTAGATAAATCCGCTTGTATCTTACGTAGCCGTTCCAAACGATCCTCTGCACAAGGATTTGTAAGTAACTCTGGGGTTTCAAATACACACCACCGGGGGTGACAGCCCGTGTAAGCATAAAATGGTAACACCTTTTTCGATGAGTGGACAGAGTTATTATATGCAAATTCGGCGAAGTGGAGAATATCCGCCCAGTCATCTTGATGATAGCTTAAAAAGCACTGAAGATACTGCTCCAACGTTTGATTTGTTCGTTCTGCTTGGCCGTCTGTTTGCGGGTGGTAGCCGGAGGAGAGGTTACAAGTGACCTTAAGCATTTTAAAGAGGTGTTTCCAGAACTTCAAGATGAATTGGGGTCCACGGTCGCTGATGATACTATCGGGAAGGCCATGATGCCGACATACTTCACGCATGACAATTTCGGCAGTTTCTTCACTGGAGATTTCCTTAGTACATGGCAGGAAATGGGCCATCTTCGTATATCGATCTACTACTGTTAAGATCGCATCGAATCCCTTAGAGACCGGAATATCTGTGATGAAATCTAGGCCGATGGATTGCCTTGGCTTGCTTGGAATTGGTAATGGTTCTAATAAACCATATGGATGATGCCTTGGGATTTTTGCTCTGCAACATGTATCACAAGTCCGAACAAAATCTTCAACAAATTGTCACATATGGGGCCACCAGAAGGATCGTTGTACTAAATCTAGTGTTTTAGTACTACCAAAATGCCCAACTGTATATGTGTCATGATAGTTTTGGACTACTTGAAGGCGACAAGTACCATTAGGAATATACAAGAGTTTCTTAAAGAATAGTAATCCATCATGACATTCGAATTGTCGATAGTCTGTACTTGGTTGTTGCGACTGTGAACAAGATGCTCGAGAGGGATCAATTTGTGCTAGAATGTCTTGAGCGAAAACATTTGTCTTCAAGTCCTCACATATTGTATCGATAACGTGGGAATCCAAGGGCATACCGAAGACCTGCGTTGCTTGTAGTCGTGCCAGTCCCAAGATTACATGCTTTTGGTTATCGAAAGTCGGCTCGCCGGGACGTGGTGCTAGATACGAACATCGTGATAATGCATCTGCCTTCCCTTGTTGCTTCCCCGGACAACATGTAATTTTGAAGTCGAAATGAGTGAGGAATTGGGCCCACCGAGCTTGACGTCAATTTAACACACGAGCATTCTGAAAGTAGGCAAGGTTTTTGTAATCACTGAATACGATGACTTGATGAGAAGACCCCTCTAGAAAATGCCTCCATTGCGTAAAAGAGTCCACTATTGCTAATGGCTCCTTATCATGAATTTCATAGTTGATTTCCGTGGCGTCAAACTTGCGTGAATGGAAAGCCATAGGATGTAGCTTTTCATCATCGCCTTGTTGAGACAAAATGATACCCAAGGTGAAATCCAACGCATCTTCTTCAATGATGAATGGTTTTCCTGGATCAACATGAGCTAAAATAGGAGCTAATGTAAATGCCTTCTTAAGACTCTCAAAAGCAATGTCCGCTTCTTCAAACCAAACAAACGATTTTCCCTTCCTGGTAAGTTGTGTGAGAGGCAGAACAAGCTTTAAGTAATCTTGTATGAACTTGCAGTAAAAATTGGCAAATCCTAAAAAGCATTGCACATCTCGCAATGAACGCAGAGTCTGCCACTCTACCACTGTTTTGACCTTAGCTGGATCCATGGAGATGCCTTCCGAGGAAATGACATAGCCCAAAAATTCTACCTGGTTGCACCCGAAACTACATTTTTCCAGTTTTTCATAAAGACCATGTTCTCGAAGTCATTTTAGTACTAACAGTACATGAGAATCATGCTCTTCTTGGGTCTTCGAAGAAACCAGTAGATCATCCAAATAGATGATCAAAAAATCATCCAAGAGATCTCAAAATATATCATTTGCCATGTGCTGAAAGACTGTTGGCGCATTAGTGAGGCCGAATGGCATGACTGTATACTCGAAGTGCCCATATCTGGTGCGAAACACAGTCTTCCATTCATCTCCTGGTCGGATCTGTTATGTACACATAACGTTGGTGAGGGTAGGTCACTAATATTTACATTAGTGAAGGGTATGTTCACTATTATTAAAAAGGGGACTAATGATTGGATAGAATGAATGATATGTGCATGCACTATCATGATTTAGACAACCAATGAATAGAGAGCCTTTTAGAAAGGCACATCTATTCAAGGGGCCTAGGAAAAGGTATAAATATGAGGCTTAGCTACCCTCATAAGGATCATCACGTCGGAAGGCTGCTGGCGTAGACACCGGTGGTGCGGGCTAGGCTTTCGTCTCGACGATCGTGTTTATCTCTTCCAAGGTATTAGTCATCCTAATATCCGGCGGTATGGGACGTCGGTGGTAGGTTGGCTATGTCTAGATCATAGCTCGGGGGTGGTCGGGTGGAACGGGTTCTTCTATCCAATCTATTTTCTTCCTTTTTACTTGATTTGGTCTATTGATTAGTAATAGACTCTTAACAGTGGTATCAGAGCTTTTACTAACAATTTTTTTGTTGTTTTGATGTTTTTTGCGTGTGAGCGAGGGGGATCTAACAAGGCTCATCATGCTCTTCTCAGGATCAAAACAACACTCTAAACCCGGTATTCTTCTTTTTTGATCTCTTCTCTTTTTCTATTATGCGTTCTTTATGGTCGAATCAAATTGGTATTACGTTTTATTCTCTTTCTTTCTACCTCCTACTACGCTACGATTTTACTTATTATTATGCATCGGGCCGAGCGTGTTTGCACTAATCGCACACGCTCAACTCATGGCCTTTTGCATATTGCGATATATATCCCACTCTCTCCTCTCTTGAACTCTTACGATAATAATTATTCTTGTGCATTGGGTCGAGCGTGTTTGCTCTAATCGCACACGCTTATCTCATGGCCGTTTTGCATATGATGTTGAGTATACCACTCTTCCCCTCTATTGAGCCATCACTTGGCCGATTCTAAGGGATGATGTGGCCTTGACGAGGTGTATGTTGCCTACCTATGCCACTCTACTCTCTATTAAGCCATCAATTGGCCGATTCTATGGGATGTTGTGGCCTTGACAAGGTATATGTAGCTTACATATGCCACTTTCCTTTTTAATTAGCCATCAATTGGCCGATTCTAAGGGATGATGTGGCCTTGACGAGGTATATGTCACTTACCTATGCCACTTTCCTCTTTAATTAGCCATTACTTGGCCGATTCTAGGGATATGTGGTGGTCTTGAGGAGGTGCATGTCAACTACCCTAGGGTTTCGTATCTTAGGGCATGTTTGATTCCATACACCTAATTGTTGATTATTCTAATTAAATTTTAATTTCATAAGTATTGTTTCACTTATATGATTTTCTAGTAATTATTATTTACCCGCCCACAATTAACTCTCCTTTTTCCACTTCCTTTTCATGTATAAAGTATTTACATCGTTTATTTTTAATGTAACCTTTACGTGTAGACTATTTTTTCGTATGGAGTGGCTTGTTGAACGATTTTTTTTCAACGGGTCATCTAGGTTTAACTCTTATCATCAAGCCTTAGAAAAGAGTAAAACCATATGAGTTCCCTTATTGATGTTTTACTCATGGATTTGAGTATTACATCTTTGCGCACAACACCGTCATCACTTGTATCAATTTGTGGCTTATGTCACAATTGTGCAAGTTATAACAATCATATTGGGATGTATATGTGCATACCTTGCACTTCCCATTTATTTGTGACATTGTTTTTTTCGTAGGTAACACATGGGTTTTTTTTTTTTACCCTTGTTTTCGTCACTACTTAACTCTTATGAGTAGTGCCTTATTTTATCATTTTATCATCACGTTTGCTTATTGCTCGCAAGACTAGAATATTACTTGTGAGTGCACTTGTTTTTTCACGTAATACACTTTCTCGACCATATAATACATGATGGGTTGGCATTAATATAAGGCTATCTAGAAAATTTCATTGATGTAAGAACCATGGTTGAGCCTCGGGGAGCCGCCATGATTACTCAAGATAGAGATCCGAGAAATACATCTTAGCTATGTTTTCCCCCATGGTTTTTAAAACACCATAGTGTTACCATAGTTATCGGATCTCGAATCACATCTCATATGTCTAGAGGGGTAAAGACATGAGATACGTTCTTGGATAAAGTTCTTTCAATCAAAATTTCAAGCATTCATTTTGCTTGTGTATTTTCTGAACCTCCTTATTTTATTGCATACCCACAGCGTGCATCATGGAACAAGTTTTGAACGCAGTTGGAACGATCTCTCCAAATGAGACCTCTCAACCCCAATCCGCATCTCGCACACAAGCTGAGATCACTATTGAGCAATTGCTCACTACTACCTTGAATCAATTGGCCGAAATGAGACAGGCCAATATAGCATTGGAAAAGAAATTCCAAGAATTAACTATTGAGTCCAAGAAAGAAGGTGAACCTTCCTTTGTAGTCACGCCTTTCAAGGGAGATAAGAAAGAAAGAACCGAGGAGGCCATTAGCACTTGGCTTGGTTGTTGGGAGTCTCACTTTGAGCTTCATCCCAAGCCCGATGCAGTAAAAAATTGGTTATGTCGGTCGTGAGTTAGGTGGCCGAGCTGCTGCTTGGTGGCGTGGCCTAAGGACCGCAAAAAACTTACCCACAACTTGGGAAGGTTTCGTTGATGTTTTTAAGAAACAATTCTTGCAGCCACCTTCTCAAACCGAACAAGCGCAACACTTGCTCACATTGTCTAGTAAGCCATTTACCTCTCTCGAGGATTATGTGCATCACGCTCGGACCCAGATCCAAAAATCGGGACTTACGGGTGAGAAATGGTTTGTCGCTTGTTTTTTGAATGGTATTCCAAATGGGGATTATCATTGGATTGTCCATGACAAGGACCCCACAACTTTCGAGGAAGCCGTCAACATTGTGCTGCGATACCATAGGACTTCCAAGAAAGACCACAATAAACCTGAGTTCGCCAAAACTCCGAATGTCAAGTTCATTGGGAAACGTAAGCAATCCAGTGACACTCTTGACCGCGACTCAAAGAAACTGAACCTCTTCTGTGCATATTGCAAGAAGCGGGGCCACACAAAGGATACCTGTCGTCGTCTTGAGAGGAAGTCAATGAACACCCCTCCTCAAGACAAATCTACGAGTCACACAGGTGAGTCTTTTGATATTGTTGAAGTTCATACCAATCACTTAAGTTTATGTGAATGCACTTTTCCTTCACATTTACTTGGACCTAATGATTTACTCCGAGCAGTCGGATATATCAATGGAACACAAGCACATTTCTTGTTTGATTCCGGTAGTTCTCACAATTTTCTTAATGATCACTTTGTGCAGCAAATGGAGCTCCACATAAACGCAAGTGATCATATCTATCAAGTTCACATGGCAAATGGAAACGTTCAATACATCAGTGGCATTGTTTGTCAACTACCAATTCAAATAGATACTTATTTGGAGAAGCTTGACTTTCATGTTATGAAATTACAATCCGCAGATGTCATGTTAGGATATCCTTGGTTTTTTAATAAAAACCCTTCTTTGTCCATTGATTGGGTTAATCACTCAATCACATTTGAACTTAATAATTGTAAACATTTTATTCAATGTTCCAAACTTCCTTCTCATTCACTTGTGTCTTCTAAATCTTTAAGTCAGTATTCTAGTTCATTAATTTATTCGTGTGTAATTGATCTTGCGGTTCAATTTTATTATTTTAATATTGACGCCACACAATTACCACATTTTGAGCAACGATTACTCGACTCTATTTTAGAGGATTTTCAAGATGTGTTTCCCACTGAATTACCGCTTACTTTACCACCTAAACGTAATGTGGACCATCAAATTGAACTCATCCCTGGGGCTGCTCCTGTGAGCATTCCACCTTACCGACTTAGTCGATTAGAAGAGGATGAGATCGCTAAACAACTTAAGGAATACTTGAGTATGGGCCACATTAGGTATAGTAAATCACCTTGGGGTGCGCCAGTTCTATTAGTCAAGAAGAAGGAAGGTTCGTGGCGAATGTGTATCAATTATCGCCGTTTGAATAAAATGACAATTAAGAATGTATATCCATTACCTCGTGCCGATGATTTGATTGATCGTTTGCACGGGGCTCGATATTTTACGAAAATTGACTTACGAACTGGTTATCATCAGATTCGCATCGCCGAGGATGATATTCCTAAAACCGCTTTTCGTACGCGTTATGGCCATTATGAGTTTTTCGTCATGCCATTTGGGTTGACTAATGCTCCAGCCACATTCCAACAAGCGATGAATGATGTTTTCCGAGATCAACTCGGTGATTTTGTTGTCATCTTCTTGGATGATATTTTGATATATAGCCGTACCTTGCAAGATCATGTTCAACATGTTCGATTTGTTTTGCGAAAGTTGCGTGACAACTCTTTCTATGCAAAACATTCAAAATGTGACTTCTTCCAAAAATC
Source organism: Azolla caroliniana (assembly GCF_043228905.1). Lineage (NCBI taxonomy): Eukaryota > Viridiplantae > Streptophyta > Polypodiopsida > Salviniales > Salviniaceae > Azolla > Azolla caroliniana. Next base: position 5,380,321 of record NW_028230444.1, on the reverse strand, counting down.
TATTGTGTACCTAGGTCATTTAATTACAGAAAATGGCGTTGAAATTGAACCTTCTCGTATTGAAAAGGTTAAACTTTGGCCCATTCCTCGTAATATTCGTGAACTTAGATCATTCTTAGGGTTTGTTGGATTTTTACGAAAATCAATTCGTAACTATTCCAAATTGACTACGCCATTAACTGACCTTTTAAAAGGTCATCCACGTAAGTCTGTCAAACCAATTTCATGGAATGAACAACTTGACAAATCATTTGAGACACTCAAGGAGCATGTGTGTCAGGCTCCCACTCTTCTATTACCAAACCCTTCTAAGCCTTTCTCAATTGAAACCGATGCTAGTGATTATGCTATTGGTGCCGTTCTTTATCAAGGTGGTCACCCTATTGCTTTTGAAAGTAAGAAGCTTGATGCTGCTCAATCTCGGTATTCGGTTCAAGAGAAAGAGTTGTTTGCGGTGATACACGCACTTAAAACATGGAGGCACTATCTCTATGGAAATAAATTTGTGGTTACAACAGACCATCAATCATTAAAGTATTTTTGTGACCAGCCCGATCTTGTTGGTCGTAAAGGCCGTTGGGCTGACCTTATGCAAGATTTTGATTTTTCCATACGATATCGCAAGGGTTCTATGAACACCGTTGCTGATGCTCTTAGTCGCATTAAAGAAGTTAACATGCTTAGCTTCACGGAAATAAAATCTAATCTTTTAGATCACCTTCGAGGGAAATACCTTGATGACAGTTATTTCTCAAAATACTGGACGAAAGCCGAATCTGGTTTAGATGCCGATACTAGCACCCTACCCTCGAAGGCGACCTTTCACATTACAAACGGTTTGCTCTACCGTAGTGGAAAGGTCTGTGTTCCAGATTTACCAAATGTTAAACAGAAAATTTTTCATGAATGTCATGATGCACCATCTGCTGGTCATCCTGGAATACAACGCACACTCGTTCTCATCTCGTGTACTTTTTTCTGGCCTAAGATGCGCTCTGACGTGCATAAATACGTAACTCAATGCTTACAATGTCAGATTAATAAGTCGGAACGACTTAAAGCTGCTGGTCTTTTACATCCCTTAGATATTCCCAACAATAAATGGGAAAGTATCTCGATGGATTTTATTGTTAGTTTACCTCGTACACAGAGGGGTCATGATGCCATATGGGTTGTCGTTGACAGGCTAACAAAATTAGCTAGATTTATTCCTACAAAAACCACGGTAACCGCTCAATAGTTGGCTTATCAATTTGTTGATGAGTTATTTCGTTTTTATGGATTACCGATGGATATTGTTAGTGATCGAGATTCCAAGTTTACTAGTGACTTTTGGACTCAGGTCTTTAAGAAACTAGAAACTACGTTGAGCATGAGTTCCGCAGATCATCCTCAGTCTGATGGACAAACTGAACGAGTTAATCAAATTATTGAGGACATGCTTCGAGCTTACGTAGCAAAAACCCCTTCTAAGTGGGAGCAATACCTTCCTATCTTAGAATTTGCCTATAATAGCTCTAAACATACATCCACTGGATATAGTCCTTTTATGTTGATGTATGGTTTTCAGCCACGTACCCCAGTTGATGTCACGATTCATCGTGATACATTAGACAGTACACGCAATTTTTTGCAAGACATGAACCAAATGTTGCATATTGCCAAAGAAAATGTCAAGACAGCTCAAGATCGTGCTCGATTTTATGCTGATCAGGATAGACGTCCTCGTGCATTTACTATTGGTCAAAAAGTTTTTTTGCGTGTCCCGACTGATTCTACGTCATTATCTACGGGCAAGTGCGCTAAGTTAGCCCCACGATATTGTGGCCCATTTGAAATCCTTAAGCGAGTTGGGTCATCTGCTTATCACCTTGCCTTACCTCGTAACGTTGGTATTCATCCTGTTTTTCACGTCAGTCGTCTAAAACCATTTTTAGGCTCTGGTGATAACACCATCACAATCCAAGATCTTGTAACATTAGAGGATTTTTCTTACAAACCTCATGTTCCTGAACGAATTCTTGATTCTCGTACTAAACGTTTACGTTCTAAAGAGATTCGGCTATTCAAGATCAAATGGATGGATAAACCTATTGATGATGCCACATGGGAATGCGAGCATTCGCTTAAGGCACAATTTCCTCACTTTATATTGCAAGAGTGCAATCTTTTGAAGTAGGGGAGTATGTTATGTACACATAACGTTGGTGAGGGTAGGTCACTAATATTTACATTAGTGAAGGGTATGTTCACTATTATTAAAAAGGGGACTAATGATTGGATAGAATGAATGATATGTGCATGCACTATCATGATTTAGAAAACCAATGAATAGAGAGCCTTTTAGAAAGGCACATCTATTCAAGGGGCCTAGGAAAAGGTATAAATATGAGGCTTAGCTACCCTCATAAGGATCATCACGTCGGAAGGCTGCTGGCGTAGACACCGGTGGTGCGGGCTAGGCTTTCGTCTCGACGATCGTGTTTATCTCTTCCAAGGTATTAGTCATCCTAATATCCGGCGGTATGGGACGTCGGTGGTAGGTTGGCTATGTCTAGATCATAGCTCGGGGGTGGTCGGGTGGAACGGGTTCTTCTATCCAATCTATTTTCTTCCTTTTTACTTGATTTGGTCTATTGATTAGTAATAGACTCTTAACAGGATCCGTACGAGGTTATACGCTCCTCGTAAGTCGATATTTGTGAAGAACCTTGCACCATTGATCCGTTCTAACATACTTGAGATAAGGGGAAGTGCATACCTATTCCTGATGGTGACTTTATTCAACCCACGGTAATCTACGATGAGACGAAGTGATCCATCCTTTTTCTTGACGAAGAAAATGGGTGCGTCGGCTGGAGATTTCGAATGTCAAATGAAACCATTTGCCAAATTCTCCTCTATATAGGTTCGAAGCACGTCTAGCTCTGTTGGTGACAAATTGTAGATCGGTCCCCATGGTGGCTCTTTTCCCAGTTGTAAATCAATGGGGCAATCATATGGTCGATGGTGCGGAAGCCTATTAGCTCGTACTTTATCGAACACATCGACATAATGACAATACTTCTCTGGAAGTTGAATGGTGGACTCCTCTTTATTGATACTAGAGGGGTTTACTGATATTGCGAAGAGAAACATTTCTTCCTTGCGTCCTTCCTCACACAACTGATGTTGCGAAATGGTTGCAATCTTATGAGTAGATCCTTGGGTTTGTCGACACCGTATTTCTCTTGTTCTCCAATCTATGGTTGGGCTATGTAATTCGAACTATGGTAATCCCAAAACAATGGGATGTTCTGGGATACTAATTATATTAAATGATACTACACATGCTAAGTTATCTAGGACAATATTAACAGGTTCTGACTCTTCTATAATATTCCTGGAAGCAATGGGACGACCATCAATGACTACTACAGAGGCTGGACATGGGAGTTTCTTTAGGGATATCTGATGAGCTTGGGCAAAATTCCTATCCATGAAGCAAGAGTTGGCTCCGGAATCTAAGAGTGCTAAGACATGTATTGTAGGAGTACTTTTAGTACTAACCATTATTTGAGCTAAGAACACATTGCTAACTTGCTTAGAGGAAATGGAACCACTAATGGGTTGCACAGATCTAGGGTTGTCCAGCCAAACGGCCCCTATTTTGGTTGGACTTAATCGTTTAACTCTTCTTCTAGTTGACTAAGGATTTCAAATTTGTTTGAAAGTCTTGGGTTATTGGGACTATCAGACACACCTAGAGAAATAGACTCGGGTTTAGTACTATTAGTACTAGCGGTTATTTGATTTACCTGCCTTTTCGGTCGATGGGGGCAATTCACTATAATATGCTGCGGTTCACTGCAATAAAGACATAATCGATTTGCCCTGCATCGTTGTTTTTCTTCTTCCAATAGTGGTCCGCGACGACGTGTGGTATCGATTTCCATTGGAGTCAGAGTATTTGTTGGAGACGTATTGAATGACTCCCTTGGGAAAGGCTTTGCTACGATTGAAGCGTAGGTGGGCTCCGATCTTGTTCGTGGCATTTGGAACTGACGTTCCGAACGTCGTTCGAAGAGGCGATTATCGCATCGCACCGCACGACTGATTACTTATGTCAATGACTTTGACTCCTCGGGGAAAGTTAAGAGTAAATCTTTAACATCATTACGTAGGCCAAAACGAAATTGCTCCATTAGTGCCTTGTCATCCCAGGGAATATCGGTGGTGAGAAGACGGAAATCCGCAACATAAACCGAAGTCGGTCGCTCACCTTGGCGCAATCTTCGAATTTTGTTGATTGTTGTTCTAACACTGTCGGTATCTCCAAAACAGGCTTTAAACTCGGTAATAAAATCTTCGAAAATATTTAACAAGGGAGAGCTTTTTTCTCAAAGGGGGGCGAACCATACCAAAGCCATGCCACTAAGTACAGTGCCTACTAGTCCCACTCGTGATGCATCGGTGGGATATTGAGAAGGATGCATTTGAATGACTAATCGTACCTGATTAAGGAATCCTCTAAACTGCGATCGCGTTCCATCGAATTTCATGGGAAGGCCGATCTTGGGTTCTTTATGAATCTCTTGCGTACTAGGTCCTTGTTGTTGAATCGCTACTAAGGTTGCTTCGAGTTGTTGCACGCGTACAACTAGTTCCCCATGTTGTTGTTGCATTTGCTACTTTTCTAAAGAGATTTGTTGAAGATGCCCCAACAACTGTTGATTTTCTTGTTCCAAAGCAAGGAACTTCTCTTTCAAGCATTGCAGCTCTGAGAAAACGGATTGATATTCTTGAGCGCTAACAGTGGCCATAGTATGAGAGAAGAGATGAATAAGAGATTAGTATGAAGGGAGGGAGAAGTAAGAAGATAAAGGAAGAGAAGGAAGGAGAGGAAAATCGGTTCAAACTGTCAGAAGTAGTACTAAGGCAGAGAAGTACTGTGAGGAACAGTACTAAAACATAGAAGGAATTAGTACTAAAAGATGAGGATTAGTACTAAGGGAGGTATAGAAATCCCGAGAGAAGGAAAGAGTGTGTGTGTGTGTGTGTGTGTGAAAGAGAGAGAGAGAGAGAGAGAGAGAGAGAGAGAGAGAGAATGAGGATAACAAAAGATATATACTATGTTAAGGGAATATACAATAGTAGCTAGGAGGCTTAAGACTGGCGTTGAACCGATTTGGTTCGAAATAATGCCTTGTGCCTCCTTTTATAGTGTTCTTAGGAGTACTCCTGAAGTTTCTAGAATGTTCCAGAGAAATCTGGAATATACATCAATTTTCTATAGTAAAACTTAAATGAAAATAATGTTTTTCGTATTACAACATATAGTCTAATGGTCAAGAGCTCGATCCATGTAACATAAGGTCATGGGTTCGAGTCTTGCCATATCATGACAAGGACAATATCAGGGGCAGTTCGAGGAGTAGTGTTGATTGAAGGGAATTCGGCTCGAATTTACCGTGATAAAGACATTGGAATTGAACGGGCTAGTTGAACGGATGAACTGGATCATAATGGAAGGAGTCTGAAGCATGCTAGCACATCCCAAGTTACTCAAGACGTTTTGGGTTGAGGCGCTGATGACGGCGACCTATGTGATAAACAGATCACCCTCAGCACCCTTGGAAGGAGAATCACCGCAAAAAGTATGGACCGGTAAAGATGTATCATACCAGCATCTGAATGTGTTCGGTTGTCTCGCATACGTGCATGTTGCAAAGGACAAGAGAGAAAAGTTGGATCCGAAATCCCAGCCATGCATATTCCTTGGATACGGCGATGATGAGTTTGGTTATCGAGTGTGGGACCTAGTCGACAAGAAGCTGTTCCGGAGTCGGGATATAGTCTTCATGGAAGACAGGACCATTGCCAACTAGGAGTCAGAGAAGAAGGTGAAGAACTCTGGATCATCCAATGAAAACCAGTTTGAGGACACAAGGACTTACCCAGTTGAAAACCGAAAGTTAGCCGGTAACCAGATGACACTCGACGAACTAGCCGGATTCAGACAAGAAAGCGAACCGACCGAAGACGAAGGAGACACCAGAACCGAACAAGACCCCGAATTAGATTCGGATGAAGAACAAACGGAGGAACCGGTAGTTGAAGACCAAAGGCATAGATACCCTCTCAAGGAGAGAAGAGCCCCCCGAAGATTTCCAGATGCAGAGCACATATTGCTAACCGATGAGGGGGAGCTGGAAAGCTTCGAAGAAGCAAAGAAAGACACTCACAGCTGCAAGTGATTGAGTACCATGCAGGACGAGATGGATTCCCTGCATGAGAACCACACATACGAACTGACGGAGTTGCCGAAAGGAAAGAGGGCACTCCGGAACAAGTAGGTGTACAAGCTAAAACCGGGAGACGCCAGAAATCCACCAAGGTATAAGGCCCGGATCATGGTGAAGGGCTTTCAGCAGAAGAAAGCAGTGAACTTCGATGAAATCTTTGCCCTGGTAGTCTTTATGATATCCATCCAGACGGTATTGGGCATAGCGGCAAGCATGAACCTCGAGGTAGAGCAACTGGACATCAAGATGGCATTCCTACATGGCGACCTCGAAGAAGAGATCTACATGCATCAATTGGAAGGATTTCACGTTGTCGAGGTATTCCTCGCGGATGCGTGGAATGGGGCGGGACCTCGGGGGTCTTGTACCGAAGAGCAAGAGAGAAAGGAGAAGGGAACCCACTACGTGCGAGCGTAGATTCGCAGGGACACGGCCCTTCGACACAAAGACGCGAGTGGGATAGCGACATGGATAGACACGAATGTATGTATGTATTAACAAAGACAAACAACAAGAACACGAAGTCGGTTACAACCGAACAGGCCGGGAACAGATGCCGATGCCTGTTCGCAAACGCACAGAAAGAAAGAAAGGAGTAGGTTGGAGGTGCTGTCGGAAGCACTCGGGCATTCCTCAAAGCAGTGCGAGCCTCCCGAAACCTGCGCAGAAAGAAGCTATGGAGTTTGGAAGAGAGAGAAGCCTTCGGCCCACAATCCGACAGCACTTCGTCCTCTCTTACTTCGCGCGCCCCCTCCTCCTCCTCGTCTCCCTCCTTTTATAGGCAAGAAGGGAGCCGTTTCCTATTAACTTCCTACCTACCGAATCTACCTACCTAGGATCTCCCATGTCCCTAATTCTCTCCTATGTACAACACAAGGCGTACGTGCATGAAGAGCCGGTCCCTATGCTCCGGTGCACCGATTCCGCTTGTGGACGGTTTTCTTCACGACATCCGCCCCCACCTAACCGCGCATCCACCGGCATGCGCCAAATTGAGTTGGGACGGAGAAAACCGGTCCAGCCTTCATTCCCCGCACGTCAGTTCTTCCTCGGTTTCCGATCGTTCGTCGTTCCGGTCCAGGTTAACCGGATCTGGCTTGTCGTCGTGACGCTTCTTGAACGCTTTGATCCGCTTCCCAGCTACCGGTATCGCCATTCTCGTGCCGTCGAGTTCCGCCAGATGGTACGTCCCGTTGTCGTTGGCGCTTTGTACCACGTAAGGCCCGAACCACCTTCTTGCGAACTTCCGTGTCGCTCGATGCTGGTTGTCGAGGCTGCTGTCGTAGACTAGCACCCAGTCGCCTTCCTTGATCTTCTTCGGTCGGAGCCGGTGCGTTCGGTCGAACCGGGCTTTGTTCCTCATCCTTGCTTCCCGAAGCTTTTCCGCAGCCTGCTCCACGTCCTCCGGTCTTCGCTCGAGCTGTCGTATGCGCGCCGCCAACAATTCCTCTCGGCTCATCTCGTCTCTCCAGGTCACGGTTGCCCATGAGGAGATTGTACGTTCCATCGGCATGATCGGCTTCTGCCCAAACATGAGCTCCGCCGGCATGAATCCGGTTACCGAACTGTGCGTAGTTCGGTCCGCCCACAACACGTAAGGCAGCAGCCGCGGCCAGTTCCCGACTTGACCTCCGCATGCCCGAACTAACGCCTTGACGATCGGTCCATGTCCGCGCTCCACCTTCCCATTTGCCTCCGGATTGTACGCAGTGGTAAGCGAGAGCTTGACTCCTAGCCGGTCGAACAGCTCCTCAGCCTCTTCGGCGTCCAACTCCCCGCGATCAGCCACGATCTTCCCGACGCACCCGTACCGGCATATCACGTCCTCGATCAGGAACCGACATACGGCCGCGGTCGTTTTGTTCTGAAGGGCTCGGCCTTCCACCTGGTTCGTCAGATCTTCCCGAGCCAGGACCAGATACCGCATCTGTCCTACCCCCATCGGCATCGTCACCAGGTCTACCATCCATTTGAAGTGGATGGTCGGAGGGTACGTAGGGTGAAGCCCACCCCGATGTCAGACTATGGAGTGCATCTGACAGCTCTCGCAAGTTGTCACGAACCGATGCACGTCCCGGTACAGTCCCGGCCACCAGTACTTCCCCTTTATCTTCTCGAACGTGGCCCATGTTCCACGGTGTCCAGCCCAAGGGCTGTCGTGGTAGGCCGTCAGCAGCTCCTCCTGTTCTTCCTTCATCGCCACCACCCGGAGTGGGACGCCGTTCCTCTTCTTCGGGTGCTTCCATAAGTATCCGTCCCGAAGAAAGAATCGGTAAGCTTTCTTCCGGATCCGGTTGGCCTCGTCCTTCGTCCATGACGCATCCGGCGTCATTGTCCTCAAAAATCCACCGATCTGGAGCCACTCACCGTCGTACTTGCTCTCGTCGAAGTCGTTAAGTGCTGGAGTGCTCGTCCCATCGGTCGTCACGTACGCCGCCTCGAAGAAGTCCACGCCGACTTCTTCGTCCTCCGAAACCATGCCGCCCTCGTCATCAAACCTCGCCCTCAAAAGCATGTCGGCCATGGCGTTGTCTTTTCCGGAAATGTGTCGTATTTCCGGGTCCAGGGACTTGATATACGCTATCCACCTGAGCATCGCCAGGTCCGGTGTCGCGCATCCGGAAACCATGCCGAGAATTGGCAGGCAATCCGTCTCGATAATCACTTCTGTCCCGATCAGGTAGTCTTTGTCGGCCTTTACTACCGAAACGATACCCCAGAGTTCGCGTTTAACCTGGGCGTACCCTCGTTGTCGCTCACTGAGGACCTTTGCGCCGAATCGGATCAGGAACCGAATGCCGTCCTCGTTTTCTTGGTTGACGACCCATCCGATCCCGGTCGGACTCGTATCCACCGTTATGTATACTGGGGTACCCTTCTCGTAGACAGCCTTCCGGAGCGCCGGTGCTGCCGCAAGAGCTTCCTTCAGCTTCCGGACCGACTCTGTGTGCTCGTCTCGCCACTCGAATTTTCGCCCCTTCTTCAGCAACCCGTATAGCGGCTCCGCAACGTGGGCGTAATGCGGGATCCATATGTGGTAGAATGCGCACGCCCCCAGGAACCTCCGAACTTCTGTAACCGAGCTACAGTCGATCTTCATCGCGGAGATGGCTTCTACTTTTGCCGGAGACGGCTTCCGGCCATATGGTCCACATAGGTGTCCGACCACCAGGATCTCTGATTGCCCGAAGGCCGATTTCTCCCCGGAGAAGGTGAGCCTCGCATCCTCTAGCCTTTGTAGCACCTTCTCGCAATCGTCGATGTGTGTTGCCACGAATCGCCGGCATCCGTCCGGTCCGAGTGTTGCGTCCTTCTCTTCCACCGGGCACCCCTTGATCGGGATGTCGTCTAGAAATGGCATGGTGATGTTCGGGATGCAATCCCTCAGTACCTTGTTCATTGCATTCACCATGTGGGCCACCGAGTTGGTCCCTCCTTGTGGCAGGGTACACATTCGCACTAGGCCGAGGGGAGTTCGCATCGTCGTAATGTCTCTGCTCTCCACGGCTAGCTGCAACTAGTCGTACCCCGAGTACAGATCACCGACCGAATAAATCGACCTTCCGGCGAAGGCCTCCGCAAACTCGTCTATGGTCGGTCCGATCCCTGCATTCCGAAATGTCACTCTGTTGACCGGCTGCAGGTCTTGAATGAAGCGCAATGTTCCGTTTTTCTTTGGTACGGTAAACCATCGGTTCGAGTATGGCGTGCTCGACGGTTCGAGAATACCCATATCAACTTTCTGCCTCAGTAGCTCCATCAACTCCGGGATGTGAGCTCTTGGTACCGGAATCGGCTTGAGATTCCGCGGCACATGCGGTACCGTGAATATCACCATCGGCTCCACGATTGTCGGGTCTACGCACCCGATCTCTTCCGGCGAAAATGCGAAGGCTTTCCCGTGCCTTCCGAGCATTCTCCGAAACCGGTCTTCCTCCGCCGGCAGTAGGAACCCGCCCCCACCGATCTTGAGCTCCCGGAGTGTCCCGTCGGTGAAGGTGTGTCCTATGCAGGCCGGATCTCATAAACTGGGGTCCGACGCAACCCCTCTGATTCGGGACTCGCTGCCCTCCGGTAAGGGTGCCGCGACTGGCCTTACCTTCCGGTCCACAGTCTTGTACTTCGTGCTAACTCGGGCCCGTCCGATCCGACCGGAGCCCCTGGCTGAAGTTCGCGATGACTTCGTACATCTCTTCGGAACATACCGGTATCGTCCGGTCTTCGTTAAGGTCTTCTCCGGCTACCTTCCTCAGCATCCCCAAGGTGTCGTCGAAGGAGACCGCCTCCACGGCCCCGCTGATTTCCTCGTCCGGGCCGAGAACTCCGCTCGCTCGAAGTTGCACTTCCGCCCTTGCCTTTTCTCGGCCAACGATGCCGACTAGCATACACCCTCCGTTGTTGGAGAAGCAAAATTTCCTACCTATCGTACAGGGTTTCTTCGGTTTCGGTTCTATCGTACAGCTGTGGGGTCTTTCCCGAGTGTCCGGGCTGTCTCGGCCCCACGCCTCGGCAGCCCTCTCTAAAAATCCTTCCGGTTTTTGCCACCGAGGGATTCGCGGTTACGCTCGTGGTTCGGTCGCACCGTCAGAAATTGGACCGAATGGCGCCCGTCCTGGCTTTTGACCCTCGCGTAGGCCGAACCGTTGTCTAGCACCTTGGTCTCCATCCGCGCCGCTGTGATGTATGGTTCCCCTAATATGACCGGGTGCCCGTCTCTTGTACGAAGAAGTGCTGGTCAATCTCGACGTCGCCAATCTTGACTCGCACGTTCGGGCAGGCCCCGTGCAGTTCCTCGGTGGCGCGCGTCGCCGCTCGTATCTTCCACCCGTGCTTGGTGTTGATCGGCCACTTTCCCTTCTTATAGAAGTCCATGGACATAAGGTTTATTTCCGAACCGTGGTCCACCAATGCCACCACCGGTTCCTAAACATCTCCGATCTTTACCGGGGTCTCCGTGGTCGCTCGGGCCGAGTGCAGCCTTGAATAGTGGCTCTCCGCCCACTCATCTTCTAGCGCCATGTCGTCGATGTGCGTCGTCCGCACCTCCACCGGTCTTTCCGGTTCTGTCTCCGTCGACAGCCTCTTCCGTTTCACCAGGTCCACAATGGAGTCGTGGAACTCCTTCTTGGCGATCCCTAGCACCTCTCGCAATGACAGCTCCACTTTGCTGTCGAGGATCCGTTCTTCTAGGACCTTTCGTAGGTCCGTAGTCCTTTCTATTTCCGTCCCCAGTCGGTATTCGCCCTTCCTGGGGTTATCTTGCGAGCTGGACCCACCGGCATCGTTCCGTTGTTGCCCGAATTGGGTCTCGTACCGTTGTGAGGGCCCGGTTGCTCCGGCTTTCCCCACTCGTTTGTCCTCTACCAGAGCCTCGTAGTTCCGACAGGCGGCTTCTACGAAGCCCGTCTTCTCCTCGACTAGGTCGCTCCACCCGGTTATTTCCCACACCCGTCTCATGGCGCGGTCCGTTTCATCTTTCCTTAGTCGTGCGCCGGCAAGACCTTCCAGCATTGCTGACCAGAATCCGTCTTTGCCCTCCTTTCGGGCCTCGCTGCCCCCGACCCGAATGCCGGCCAACGCCGAGTAGTGGATGGCCTCCACGTGTCGGGCCGCTGCCTCTTCCATCAGTCTCTTCATTCCTCCTCACCCGTCGTTTCGGTTCAGGGCCCTTCTGGTGTCGCCGGCGTGCACCCGACCCGGCCTTCCCACAGGTATACCACCCGGTTCCTCAACGCTTCTGCGAAATCGCCGCAGTCCTTCCGGATGTGGCCGACCTCGTCGCACCACATGCACCTGTTCCCTGCTACCAGCCGTCGGTCACGAGCCGGTTCGCCGCCTTCCCTTCGAGTCTGGGCGATCTGGAGTGTTGGAGACAAGGCCGTGTCGATGCGGAAGATCAAGAAGCAATCGATTGGTGTTTGAATACCTGCGTATGACAGTTTCTAGGTCGTTGCACAGAGAGAGAGAGAGAGAGAGAGAGAGAGAGAGAGGCACAAAAGACTTTCTATTCAATAGAAACAATAATACAACACCCAACCCTACAAAAAGGTTACAAGGTCACTATATATAGTGACCGACTTAGGGCAACTACCATTTATGCTAATTACACAAATGGCCCAAAGGGATAGTGTGAATACGTCCATTATACACTTGTATTCGACACTCCCCCATAATGGGCGTATACATGGGTTATCTAAGATTACAGGTATAGACTTAGGTTCTCGGACATATCAGCTTTGTTCGAGTCGGCAGGGTCCGAAGGCAGAAGACCGAACTGGTCGGGTCGGAACAGTTGAAGCCGATCATTAAGGAACTGATGTCGGTTGTCGGGAACCATCCTGCTCTGTGTCCGGCTCTAACCGGACTGGTTTGTCGTTACGCCCATCTGATGCCGAAGAAACCGAAAGCGGTCTGCCGAAAGACACTTGGTCATTCCATCTGCGACATTGTCGGTTGTGGATATTTTCTCTAGACCTATTTTCCCTGAAATGACGCAGTCCCGAACGAAGTGATATCGAACGTCGATATGTTTGGAGGCGTTGTGGTGAACCGGATTTTTCGACAAGGCAACAGCACCTTGACTGTCGTTGTAGACAACTGGAGCCGAGTCATGGTCGACTTGTCGAAACGTGTGCGCCAGCCGACCGAGCCACAAAGCTTCTTTTGCTGCGTCGGACGCAGCTACATATTCTGCTTCGGTCGTTGAGGTCGCTGTGCACTCCTGAAGTTTCGACTTCCACGAGATTGCTCCATTGCCGAATTTGAAGCAGTATCCGGTTGTTGATTTCCGACTGTCTATACAGCCGGCGAAATCCGAGTCGGTGTAACCGACTACGCCTGAGGTTCGGTTCGGACCGAAGAGAATGCCGTGGTCTTTTGTGCCAGCCAGATATCTGAACACATGCTTGACTGCGTTCCAATGCGATCGGCCGGGATTGTGCATAAATCTGCTAACGACTCCTACGGCGTGAGAAATATCAGGCCGTGTCGCGACCATCAGGTACATAAGGGAGCCGACTGCCGGTGCATACGGTACCGACTTCATATCTTCCCCCTCCGGACCGGATGTCGGGCAGTCTCGCTGAGAGAGCCGAAGATTCATGGGGAGCGGGGTTGAAGCAGATTTGGCTGATTGCATGTTGAAGTGTTCCAAGACACGTCCGATATAGTCGGTCTGAGACAAAAAAAGATGTCGTTTATCGCGATGCCGACTAATCTTCATGCCGAGTATGTGTCGTGCCGGACCGAGGTCCTTCATGGCAAACTTCAACCGCAGTTGCCGAATGAGATCGGCAAGTTCGCCCGCGTGGCGTCCAGAAATTAGCATGTCGTCCACGTAAATGATGAGGAAGATGGGTGATCCATCTTGAGCTGTGTTGGTAAAGAGACAATGGTCCTCATCGCTTTTTGAGAAGCCGATCGATTGGATGAAGTCGTCGAACTTCTTGTACCATTGTTGCGGTGCCTGTTTGAGGCCGTATAGACTCTTCCTGAGTCGGCAGACTAGATGTTCTTGGCCAGTTGCCACGAAGCCTTTTGGCTGCTCCATATAAATTTCCTCCTCGAGATCACCATGGAGGAAGGCTGTTTTGACATCTAGCTGAATCAGCTCCAAGTTGTCGGCTGCCACTACGCCGAGTAGAAAACGAAGGGTTGTCATTTTCACCACTGGTGAAAAAATCTCGTCGAAGTCGACGCCATATTCTTGTCGGAAGCCCTTCGCAACTAATCTGGCCTTGTACTTTGGGGTGGTCGAATCAGACGTCTCTTTTAGTCGATAAACCCACTTGCAAGGAAGAGCACGTCGATTCTTAGGTAATTCGACCAGATCCCAAGTCTTGTTTGCCCGAATGGAGTGCATTTCCGACTCCATCGCCAGATGCCAGGTGGCTGAATCGACAGATGTCGATGCTTCTTCGTAAGACGTCGGTTCGCCGGCGTCGGTGAAGAAAATTCCAGGAGAGTACCTCTCCGGAGGTTGCGACAGTCTCTCGGATCGTCGAGGTATGATTGGACTGGTCGCATCGGGTATCGTGGTCGGATGGTCCGAAAGCGGATTGTTCTGCTGTGCCGAGTCGGGGTTGTCCGAGTCGGTAGTGTAAGGTTCAGCTACCCGTGAAGCTGACCGTGTGTTGAGAGCGGGGCCTTCTTGAAGGGTCGGCACATCGGAAAATGTTACCCTTCGGACTTCAATCGGTTTTTCGACTGATGGATTCATAGCCGACTCGTTGAACACAACGTCCAAACTTCGAACGATTTGTCTGCGTTCGGGGTCCCAGAGTCGGTATCCCATTTCGCCGTCTGATCCATATCCAAGGAAAATGCATTTCCTGGACCGAGGTGCAAGTTTTCGGCGATCATCTTTCGGAATAAGGGCGTACGCCTCGCATCCGAAGATCCTCAGCTTGTCGTAATTCGGCTTACTGCCGATCCATAGTTCCTGAGGAATTTGAAGTCCTAGAGGTCTACTTGGCGACATATTGATTATGTGTACTGCCGTGAGTAGAGCCTCTGCCCAGAAGCCATCCGACAGTCCGGAGTGTTGGAGCATGGAAACTATCCTTTCTTGGATTGTCCGATTCATTCGTTCTGCAATCCCGTTTTGCTCCGGACTGTGTGGTGCCGTAAATTCACGTCGGATGCCGCGTTGTCGGCAGAATTTGACGAATTCTTCTGATTTGAACTCTCCCCCATTGTCTGTCCGAAAGCATTTCAGTTTTCGGTCGGTTTGATTTTCTACCATAGCGAGCCAATCTGAGAAGATCGAGAAGACCCGATCTTTGGTGCGAATTGGATAAGCCCACACCTTTCGAGTCGAATCGTCAATAAAACTGACGAAGTAAGAGGCACCGCCTAGAGACTGATGCGGCATTGGGCCACAGACGTCCGAATGGACTAAATCGAGAGGTCTCGTTTCTCTTGGTGCTAATGTCGGGTGTGATGCGGCTGCTTGTTTGCCATACTGGCAATGCTCGCAGAATTGATGGTCGGAGAAGGAGAGTTTGGGGATGTATCCGGCTCTAGATAGATGCGTAATGCCGGCCTTGCTGAGGTGTCCTAATCTTCGGTGCCATAGTGATGACACAGGAATATCCACCAAAAACAGGTTACCCTCTCTGAGCGTAACATGTAACGGATACAGGGAGTGTATCTTGGGTCCTCTAGCAAGCAGGAGGTTCCCCCTGTGGAGTGTCCACCCTCCCGAAGAAAAACCGGCACGAATGCCGTCTTCATCTAGTTGTCCGACTGAGATCAATGGCCTTGAGAGCTCGGGTACATGTCGGACATTGTGGAGTACAAGTGTAGAGCCACCTGCAAGGTTGAGCTCTACTGTGCCGATTCCGATGATGTCACAGTGTTGTGAGTTGCCGACTCGAACTGAGTCGGAGTGACGGATCGTATATTGCCGAAATTGGGATCGATGAGGAGTCACGTGAAATGACGCGCCCGAATCTAAGAGCCATGTGCTCGATTCTTCAGTCGTGAGTAGAACTTCTGATCCGACTGGATTTTCGATTGATAGTATATTCGGGTCGTCTGGTAGCACATCAGCTGAGAAGCTGACGTAATTGATCTCCTCATGCCGGCCACTCTTCTTGTCTGATCTCTGAGACTTGTCGTTCTTGTTCTTGAGTGTGCGGCAGTCGGCTTTGATGTGTCCGGGTTTCTTGCAGTAGTTGCAGATTCGGTTATTCCGTGACTGGCTCCGTCTTCGCTGATTGTTCGGCGGTCGTGAGGAATCTCTTCCTCGTATGTTCGATCGGTCTGTCGAACCTTGTACTACATAAGCGTCGTCTGTTGAGTCTTTGGCGAAAGACTTTCTCCGAGCTGCTTCGGTCAGGATTGCGCTCGTGACTTCGGAGTATTTAACAGCCGTGGTTGACGCGTTGCACACAGTTGTGACGAAAGTTTCCCATGATGAGGGAAGGCTGCTCATGAGTATCATTGCTCTGAGTTCATCCTCGATTGCCGTCCCCTGAGATGAGATTTGGGAGCTTATGCTTTCGTACTCATTGCGGTGTGCTTGAACCGAATCGGATTCTTTCATCCGCAAGTTGTAGAGGCGCCGGATCAGAAACATCTTCGTTGCGGCGACCTTCTTTTCGTAAGTGTCCGACAGTGTTTTCCACAGTTCGAATGCTGTCGTACACGATTGCACCGTAAAGTATACCGATTCCGATAGGTGCATCCGAATCGTGGCACGGACGATTCTGTCCAGCTTCTGCCACTCAATTGGTTTGTATCCTTCTGGAGGTTCTTCATTTTCGATGGGATCGATTTGCCCCTTGACTATGAGATAGTCCTGCATTTGCTCCTTCCAGAAGTTGAAGTTCGATCCATCGAACTTTCGTAGACTCATTTCTGACGAGCCGGATGTTGATGCCATCAAATTCGGTTTCGGTTGACGAAGCTCGGTTCGGAGTTGACTACAAACCTTGTTGGAGTGCAGCCGGTTGGCTCACCCGATATCGTTCTAGTCGGATTTGAACCCGAGTCGGTTCGGCTTCGGAACTTGCTCGAATACCGATTATTGAAACCGATTGTCTGGACCGATTCTGCTTCAGGTGACTGCAGCAACGAGAGAGACGGATCCAACTGATCCTCCCGAATGTCGATCAGCCGGATGAAGCACGAATTGGGGTTGTTGTCTTGAGACCGATCTGCACCGAGTGGTTACAATGAGCGGCGTTTGATTACCTCTTCGGATGCCGTTTAACCGGGTGGAGCACGATCGTGTCAATGTTGCGCAAGGGGATTTCACCTCGAGCGGTTACGATCACAAGGAACAGAGTACAACCTGCTGGCTTACTCCAAGCGAAGATGATCTAACGCGATGAGATGCAAACCTCGTTTTTCTTCTTCTTCTCTCTTCTTCGAATGACGCAAGAAACCGAATGCTGTGCAGGCTGAGACGACGGCCGACAGCGGGATGAAGGACCGAATACTGTGCAGGCTCTGATACCAGATGTTGGAGACAAGGCCGTGTCGATGCGGAAGATCAAGAAGCAATCGATTGGTGTTTGAATACCTGCGTATGACAGTTTCTAGGTCGTTGCACAGAGAGAGAGAGAGAGAGAGAGAGAGAGAGAGAGAGAGAGGCACAAAAGACTTTCTATTCAATAGAAACAATAATACAACACCCAACACTACAAAAAGGTTACAAGGTCACTATATATAGTGACCGACTTAGGGCAACTACCATTTATGCTAATTACACAAATGGCCCAAAGGGATAGTGTGAATACGTCCATTATACACTTGTATTCGACATGGAGATCCTTTATCGCCCGCGTCAACTCCTCTAGCGCTGCTCCTCCGGACGAGCCATTGACCATGCCGGTCGAAGCCGGACCGGTTTCAAGCCATTCCCAGGTTTCTTCCCTTCGCCCTTGTGGTGCCGGTTCAAGCCTCCTTGATGTGACAGAGCCCGCACCAGCCGCCCCGATGTCAGCCCATTCTCATCGTTTGTCAAAATGGCCACAGACTCTCTTAACCGCAACCCAGTCGGTCGTCAGCCCGTCTTCGGTTTCCAGCAAGGAGCCGACTTGATCCCGGTCCCGCTCGTCCACCGACTTGACGAACAGTAGGACCCGGCTCATATCCAGAACGGTTCGGTCAAGCGCCGAAAGGCGCGCAAAGCGTTCTTCGAATTCCCGGAGGAGTGCCGACGCGTTTCTTCCCTTGCCGGGGGACTCCACCCATTCCATGAAGTCTCGTTTCGAAAGCCGGAGCGCGTCGTCCAGCCCGTATTTTTCCAGGAGTCGGCCTTCGAACTCCTCCCAGGTACGGCTCTCCGCCCGCACCTCGAGCACCTCCGCATGGATGCTCGGCATCGCCACTCGAGGAAACCCGGCAAGACGCCTCTCTTCCGGAATGTCCCGCATCAGCATTTCTGCCCCGTAGGACGCCAAATACTTCGTGGCATCCTTTCCGCTAAACCGGCCGATCGTACCGACGACCGCCTCAATGGCTCTGTCGAGGGCGTCGGAGCCCTTGCGTGCGCTTAATATCCGATCCACGGCTGAAGCCATGGCCTCCGCAAGATCCGACCCTTTCATCTTCTGCTCTTCTGTCGCCTTCCTTCACGTCGGGTTCACCAAGATGTCGAGGTATTCCTCGCGGATGCATGGAATGGGGCGGGACCTCGGGGGTCTTGTACCGAAGAGCAAGAGAGAAAGGAGAAGGGAACCCACTACGTGCGAGCGTAGATTCGCAGGGACGCGGCCCTTCGACACAAAGACGCGAGTGGGACAGCGACACAGATAGACACGAATGTATGTATGTATTAACAAAGACAAACAACAAGAACACGAAGTCGGTTACAACCGAACAGGCCGGGAACAGATGCCGATGCCTGTTCGCAAACGCACAGAAAGAAAGGAGTAGGTTGGAGGTGCTGCCGGAAGCACTCGGGCATTCCTCAGAGCAGCGCGAGCCTCCCGAAACCTGCGCAGAAAGAAGCTATGGAGTTTGGAAGAGAGAGAAGCCTTCGGCCCACAATCCGACAGCACTTCGTCCTCTCTTACTTCGCGCACCCCCTCCTCCTCCTCGTCTCCCTCCTTTTATAGGCAAGAAGGGAGCCGTTTCCTATTAACTTCCTACCTACCGAATCTACCTACCTAGGATCTCCCATGTCCCTAATTCTCTCCTATGTACAACACAAGGCGTACGTGCATGAAGAGCCGGTCCCTATGCTCCGGTGCACCGATTCCGCTTGTGGACGGTTTTCTTCACGACAACGTGGTGTGTCGGCTGAAGAAGAGCTTATACGGATTGAAGCAAGCCCCCCGGAAATGGTACCGGAAGTTCAACTCCTTCATAACCGATCAAGGCTACCACAAAACGCAAGCCGATCACTACGTGTTTGTGAAGAAAATGAGAATACATGCAAGCTAGGCTTACATAGCCCTACCTTCTTGTATAAATACTCATGTGCACCTTGATTCTAATCAAGGTGAACAACACAAGAAGAAGCCTGAGATCCACGAGTCCCCCGTTCTTCTTGATGAAGTTCAAAAAGACGATTGTCACACTGGACAGCTTGGGAGATTACTTGAGACAACGATGTGGGCTCCGGGAAGTTTAAGAGAAGAGTCTTGACATCATTTCGGAGACCGCGACGGAAATGGTCGCATAGGGCTTGGTCATCCCAACTAACATCGCAGGCAATCTGGCCATGTCATCCGCCATTGTCCTGTGTGAGGCCCTCGACATCAATTCCATCGTGCATGTCTTGCGGAGGTTCCTCGACAATAGGAAAACGACCAAGTCCAGATGCAGTAGGAGCCATGCCGTTGGACGCTTCCCGTTACTCATCTTCTCCATGCTCCTACAAGTCTATACCGCCATTAGGAGGGTTTTCTTTGCAAGTAAGTCTTTGTTTTGGTTCGACTTCAATACATTCTCATGCCTTGCTCGACTCCGGAGCATCTACTTGCTTTATCGATAAATCGTTTGTATGCGCACATAATATCCCCACCGTCCGCACATCACAACCCATATCCGTTGAAGCGAGCAACGGTCGGGTTCTCTCGTCGGGGGCGGTTACCGAAGCCACTATCCCGTTGGTACTTCAAATTGGGGCACACCAGGAGGAACTGACTTTCAACCTCATCGCAACTCCCCGACATTCGATTGTGTTGGGGCTATCTTGGTTGGAGACACACAATCCAACGGTTGATTGGTGTAGCCGCTCCATCACTTTTCCAAGAACGCCAATTCCTGCTCGGTCACAACACTCTCTTGATTCTGTTACGGTCAAGTCCGGTTTGGTCGCTACACTGGCCATTGTGTCGGGAAACATCACCGTTCCTGTCAGCAATTTACCCATCCAATATAGCGACTTTTCCGACATCTTTGAAAAGCAGAATGCCGATCGGTTACCAGCTCATCGTCCCTACGATTGCCCAATCGAACTCCAACCTGGCAAGCATCCCCCATTCGGTCCTATCTATGGGTTATTTGAACCCGAACTTGAGGCTCTCCGCACATATTTGGCTGAGAATCTCGCGAAGGGCTTCATTCAACCCTCCAAATCACCAGCCGGGGCACCAATCTTATTTGTCAAAAAAATGACGGCTCATTATGCTTATGTGTGGATTATCGAGGTCTCAACAAAGTTACGGTATGTAATCGTTACCCCCTGCCCTTAATTCCAGCGTTCCTCGATCGACTCTAAACGGGGCATATCTTCTCCAAAATCAACCTTCGAGACGCCTACAATTTAGTGCGCATTAAGCCTGGGGACGAGTGGAAAACGGCTTTTCGGATGCGCTATGGACATTTCAAGTACAAAGTGATGCCTTTCGGCCTTACCAATGCTCCAGCCGTTTTCCAGCACATGACGAATGATATTTTTCGAGAGTATCTCGATCATTTCGTGGTCATCTACCTTGACGACATCCTAGTTTTTTCTTCCAACTTGGAGGATCACACACACCACGTCTGGCTAGTTCTCACCAAACTCCAAGAATATGGGCTCTTCGCCAAAAGTGAGAAATGTGAATTTGATCGGACCTCTGTCGAATTCCTGGGTTACATGCTCTCACCTACCGGGATCACAATGGATGAACACAAGGTCGCGGCAATCACTAATTGGCCTCTTCCGACTCAGCTAAAAGAGGTACAATCGTTTCTTGGTTTTTGCAAATTTTTATAAACGATTTATAGACGGGGGGGGGTTCTCTTCCCTAGTCCAACCTCTCATCCAACTTACCCGAAAAGATACCCCATTTCTTTGTACCCCTGCAGCACACAATGCTTTTAATTCCCTCAAAGCAACTTTTCTCTCCGCCCCCCTGTTAGTCCACCCCGACCCCACCCGCCCTTTCCAGGTTGAAACCAACGTCTCTGACTTTGCCATAGGTGCGGTCTTGTCCCAGCCCGATGACAACGGCACCCTACATCCGGTCGCCTTCTACTCTCAGAAGTTTATAGCCCCGAAAATCAATTATCCGATCTACGACAAGGAGCTTGCAGCTATCATCTCGGCCTTCGCTGAATGGCGACCCTATCTGGCTGGGACGCAACATCGTATTCAGGTGGTGACCGACCACAAGAATCTCATCTACTTCAGCACCACTCGTACATTGAATCGGAGGCCGGCTCGCTGGTCATCTTTTCTTGCCGACTATGACATCGAAATCTTGTTTCGACCCGGCGTTCAACATGGGAAAGCGGATGCTCTCTCTCGGCGACCCAATTTCGCATTGCGCCCAGGTGACGATGCTTATTCTCAGCAATCACATTGTTTATTGCGGCCCGATCAACTCCACATGTTCGCAACCTATATGTTGCACGATGATTCCTTGCTCATCGAGATTGCCCAAGCAACCACGTCGAACCCTTTCTCTACTGACATCATGGCGCACCTCAACAACCCATCCCAGGAAAGGCAAATCTCGGATCTCAGTCACTTTACAACTCAGGATGGGCTACTTTATCGTAATCACCTCCTTTACGTACCAGCTGGCCCATGTCGCCTCCGAGTTCTACAAACTTGCCATGATGATCCTCTTGTCGGACACTTTGGGGTCGCCAAAACGATGGCATTGCTTTCTTGGAGGTTTGGGTGGCCTCAACCTTGGAAATTGGTCAAAGAATTTATCAAAACTTGTGACGTCTGTGCTCGCTCCAAAGCGGCTCACCATCGTCTATACAGCCTTCTACACCCACTTCCAATCCCCAGTCGACCTTGGGCTTCTCTCTCTATGGACTTTATCACCAACCTTCCTCGAGTCAGTGACCATGACACGGTGCTAGTGGTCGTCGATCGGTTTTCGAAGATGGTTCACTTTGTCCCATGTTCGAAAACCATTTCGGGGGAGGAGACAACTACCCTTTTTCTAAAAAATGTCGTCCGCTTACACGGTTTGCCTGAGGATGTCACTTCTAATCAAGGTCCTCAATTTATCTCCCACTTTTGGCGCCGACTTCTACAGATATTCGGGACTTCTGTGAACTTGTCAATCGCACACCGCCCTCAAATGGATGGCCAAACCGAAAGAGTCAACCAAATCCTCGAACAATACCTCCGGTGTACAGTTAGCTACCAACAAGACGATTGGGTGGACCTCCTTGCCATGGCGGAATTTGCCTACAATAACAGTATCCATGCCTCAACTAAGGTTTCTCCATTCTTTGCAAATTACGGTTTCCACCCTCAGTTCAACATTTTCATTCCGGAGATATCCATCAATCCGTTGGCCGAGAAGCGTGCCCACACCTTACAAGAGTTGAGTTCTTGTTCTTTTACTCTCTCTTGTTCTCTAGTCTTATCTTTGTTCTACTCTATTATACTTGTCCGTGACAATATGTCTCTACCGTCGGGAGCTTGATGTACGCAATGGTGTGTACCTGTCCGGATATCGAATATGCAGTCGAAGTGGTGAGTCGGTTCATGAGCAATCCTGGAAAAGAGCATTGGAACACGGCCAAGTGGATACTCTGATTTGGCACCTCGAGTATGTGCCTCTAATTTGGCGCTGCTAAACCGGATTCACTGATTCAGATATGTCGACTGATGCGGATACCAGCCGGTCTACATCCGAATATGTTATGACTTATGCAGTCGTATCGTGGCAATCGAGGTTGCAGAAGTCCGTTGCACTATCAACAACGGAACTGGAGTATATGGCAGTTGTGAAGCCGGCAAGGAAGTAATCTGGATGAAGGACTTCATCGGAGAGCTAGGGATCCGACATGAGGAATACCGGCTCTATTACGACATTCAAAGTGTCATCCACCTTGCGAAGAATGTGGCCTACCATTCCCGGACCAAGCACATCCAAAGGAGATATCACTGGCTCCGAGAGAAGGTAGAAGATCAAGACTTCGTGCTTACGAAGATCCACACGAAGGAGAACGGATCGGATATGTTGACCAAGGTGCTTTCAACCAACAAGCTGGACACGTACCGAAGACGGATCAGATTTGCTGACCAAGGTGCTTTCAACCGACAAGCTGGATGCATACCGCAGACGGATCAAATTAACGAGAAATCCCATGCCGGAGTGAAGGGGGAGTTTGTTAGGAATTTGGTCCCTCCGGATGAGAACCGGACGAGCCGGATGAAGGAACTGGATCCGGAAGGGTTTCGGATGAGACCCGGAAACCAGATCGAGTAAATCTGGATGGATCCAGTGCAAACCAAATCCAAGACACACATTTGTAAATATGATAGAGTAAGCCCACTGAGGCTATATTTGTAAATAGCCCTAAGGTCATGTGAGTATAAATATGACTTAGGGCAATAACAGAAGAAGAGTGTTGTTATTATTGTTGTACAGAGAGAGAGAGAGAGAGAGCGAGAGAGAGCGAGAGAGTAGCTATGAGCACTTTCTGTTGTAACCGCCGTCTGGCGAAGGTCGCGAGCACAAGGTCATTGCGTCTATGTTACCACTTTGTATTTCCTCTCACATAGTGATAGTTCAGAGTCCGTGGGCTCCCGTGGTTTTTCCCGATTAGGGTTTTCCATGTAAACATCATGTGTTCTCTATCGTTGTTTTGTGTACTTGCATTCAACATGCCTATTTCCCATTTCTGTGTTTGGTCCTTCATAAAGTGATTTGAGACTCGGTTGTGGCCGAGCAATACTTCTACACTAGTTCCTATCACATGCAAACATCTAAATCTATGCACTTACTCACATATACACATGTGTAAATTTAGACGAGCCAATTGTTTTTCACACGCACACATATATACAATTTACACACATTTATGTAATCAAATACAAGCTCAGAAGTTCCAAACTCCAGTTTACCCGAGGGTGCCTGCTGGAACACTAATTCCACTCCTCTAAAGAGACCAACTATGAAATCTAGCATTTTCGTGCTCTCGACCCTTGAAGCTTCGATGTTCCCATCCTCTCTAGTTCAAGTCCCATGTGGTCCCACTCACATTTCACATGCACGCGCAAATCTTTGTGATACCACTGGGAATCTAAACCATGGAGAGCGTGATGTCGTGAGAGAAGATATAAACAATTGGGACACCATCAAGTAATGTGAATTAATCTAATTTAACTCTTATGTATTGGAACATGTTCCATTTAATTGTGTTTGTGTGGGTTATAAAGTCGAGTAGATTAGTCACCAACCATGCATATTAGCATATACAATCAAAATCAATGATAGTGAGAGAACATCATTAACAATCATATATTCTCTACCATGCAATAACTTATTTTACATATGAAAAAGATATTATCTCTTCCATCACCATTCAAACTTATATTCTTCCATGCTCAATCAATGCTCACGCCTATATATCTTTCGATTGCAAGGTAAACATCCTAAGAAACTCAAAAGGCAACATCTTTCTCGTGTTTCGGAAATGTCAAGGTGTAACAAGATTCTTTCTTTTTTCCGCCGCTTTTCAAGTGCTTGATAGGTTATTGGACAAATGTTTTCCTTGTTAACTTTTTACGTTTTCCAACACAATATCCATCCACAATGTGAAAAGTGGCTGAGAAGAAGAAGAAGCATACAATTCTTGATTGAATTTAATGTAGTGTATACATGTTGAATATGTTGAATCCAATTGTCATATATAATATAGATATATAACTTGCAATAAAAGAATTAATAATGCATCTATCCCTTTGCCCGTCTTTTAGGTATGAAAAGTACCTTGAATGAGTGTTGAGAGGACAATCTAGGTAGGCATATATTTATGTGTATATATATATATATACTAAATTTACAGTTCCAATGCCTCCAAAACAAAAGATTTTGTTTTCATGAAACATTTGATCGTTGGACCTTCCAAAATGTCTTTTGGCAAACAAGGAGCTCTTGCTCTTCTAAGCCTTCAACCGAAATAACTCGAGTTTCCCACTTCATTTGAGATGCCGCAATCCTTGCATCTCCTATCAGGTCAACTCGATCCCTCAAAATAACCCATCCCTATATACATCCGAAAAACAAAAATGCTATTGTCAACATTTGAGGAGAACTCCAAATTTTATAGTATTTCTCCCTTAGCTGTTGTGAGTTGTTTGTAATTGATATGTAATAAGAAAATATAATGAGTTTGTCGACACTTACTTCTGGACGTAAGATTCGGTCCATTTCAAGGAGAAGATTCGAGAGGCCACACCCACTAGATTTAGAATTTTCTTGTTGAGAAAGAACCCCAATGCCATGCAAGAGATCATATGTTCGTGGATATGTTGGAAAAGGTTCACACCTACAATACAGTTTCAAATCTATGTTATAGTTTTGGATTATCCTTGAGCCCCAATATAGAACATAGTCTTTTAGCCAACAAATAATCCTTAAACCTCAAAAATATACCATTCTTTAGGAGATTAGCAATCCATGTCTTGAGTACATTTATATGTACATAAAAAGGTTCTTTCTTCTTCTTAATAAAGGCCTTAAAAATATGCCAAGTGAGGAACTAAAAACACCCACCAATCATGTTGAACTCCTATCAGTCCTTGTTCGTAGATAGAAGATAATGTGTCTGGTGCATTTCGAGGAATAACATTCATTACCCACACCGACTTCTTTGCTTTCAAAAGTGCAACATTCAGGCTCCCATGCAATGCATTCATATCCATCACATTGCGTACAATGTTCGAAGGAGGCAATGGATCCTCTTCGCCAGGACGTTTCGGGTGGTCGGAAAAGAGTAATGGAGATAGTAAAGACCAATAGCTCTTCACTATTCCCGACCAAACAAGTGAATCATCATAACGATCCAAAAGTTCTTCACTTGAAAATTCTAGGAGTACAAGACCAATGTGCTTTATTAGAAGTGGTTTTGCATCCCGATTATCTTCACTTGAAAACAAAGCAAAGAAACACCAAAAAAGTACCATTCAAAGACCCTCCATTATTCACTCGATCATTTTTCGCTTTAGTGATGCTTCCAGTGGTAACACAAGGACGTAATGGTGAATACCAAGTAGCACCTGTTTCCACCACTTTGTCACATATCCTTGGTTTGGCCCTACATTAATGAGGAAAGTAAAAAGAACATGGAATTGGTTGGATATAAATGTCGATAATTTCACAATCTTTTTGTGAATGGGAACCTCAATACATTTTTGAGAAACTAAGTCTCATAGAAAAAGACATACCTCGAAGAGACATAACAACTATGATTAGATGCCTTATGCCAAACATTCGTTTTATCGTCTTCCGATAGAGATGACCAACATAGCTTGTTTGCTAAGTGTTGCTTGATATGCTCTTTCCTGGCTACATTTTCTCCGATTGGTGCATGAACAAATATCCCGCCCGGTTTCAATAGCCGATCCAATTCTAAAAGCCGAATTCCATCTACAACAAACACGGCATTTGTTTATACACGAGTTTGTTTTTTTATATATCAACAACTAGGAATTTCTTCATTGGAGCCATTCAATAAGAAGAAAAACAAAAACAAAATCGTTGAGTTATAACAAACAAACCATTCCATGTCAAATCGAAGTTGCAATCGAAGCAATGGATCATATCGAAGGAGAAACTCGGGAATGGCAATTGCGAATTAAATAAAGAGCCTATCATTGCAGGTAATCCTCTTTCCAGAGAGAATTGAACTTGACTTCCATTGACCTCATATGGAGACAAACATAAAGTGATCGCATTATCGATGTGATTGCGGATCCGATTCAAACCACAATTGATGTCCAGCACCATTGGAATCTTTCAACAATGACCATTTTACAAGGTAATGTCAGTCCAAATATGCTTAAAAACCTTTTCATATTTATACAATAATTCCCTAAAAAGCATGGCTTAATTTCAGGTTCTTCCAATACACATTTCATCATAATCAGTGGTTCAGTTCCCAACCACACATGACCCATGATTGTTGATGCATATGTACATGACGAAAGCCTAGAAGCAAATGATAGTAGATACATTAACAAAAAGACCATGGTTCTAAGAAATTCAATACCAAAATGGATCCCTCTCTATCTTATCCTGCTATTACTGTAGATGGTTAAGAACAAAGAGAGCTAGGTAATGAGAATGTGCATTCATGTATGTTATGATCAAAGCTTCATGAAAACATCATCATACCTTGGCTTGATTGGTAGATAAAGAAAACATAAGCTTAGACATTAATTGGGCATGTTGATCCAATGCATCAATGCCGATTTGATCCATATCAAGATGAACCACATCATCACTCCCTACCTTCAACCTAGAAAACACATCAGACATTAAAGAAAGAGGAAAAGTATTATAAATGTAAAAACAACCCACATGATCAGATACTACTTATGCTACTAGTGATCATTTAGTGGGACTAGTTTGGAGACTGTCATGCATTTAGAGAACATCATTAATTATGTGTGTACAAAAACAGCCCACATTATAAGTGAGCACTACTCACACATAGTAAAGAGGAGAAGTAAAAGAGATTAGCTGAATCTGAGAGTTAAAACCTTATTAATCGTGTTCCGGACAAAGTCGATTGTGAAGCAAACTTCATGTTTCCGAGCCAAACATTGTCTCTAGAAGATGGCCATCTTGGAGGAATTCTGTATTCATCTGGAGATGGAATCAGGCATTGTTGCCTTAGCTTCCCCATTGATGGTTGAATACATTGTCGATCCGAATTACCTTCTCCAAATGACAAACTGGTAGCATTCTTATTATAACAAGGAACGAGATCATCTTCGCCGGGATCACAAGCAGGAAGCTCTTTCACTCTCACCGAGCCTTGATCGAAAATACCCACTCTCAAAGGATCAACATTCAGAAACTCGGCTTGGATGCGCCGATAGGGTCTATGTATCGACCCTAATGATGGTACCAATTGCAAATTATACCCCGGGCTCCTCGTCCCTATCATCCCAACAAATGTAAAAATACTCAGAAATGAGAGTAGCATACTCGTCCCGAGCGAAAGAGCAAAGCCGCGCTTCGCCCGGCTCTGTCCTGAACAATTGGATTTGATGGGATACTCTGATGAGGCATTGCTAATGTTGTTGTTGGCAGTGATGGTGGTGGTGGTCATGGTGTTATTACCATTAAGATTGTCAATCTTTGCCGATCCATAAATTGCATTAGAATCGCCATTGAAAGGCTTCCAATCATCCATGATGATTGATGCTGTTTTCATAGAGGGAGAAGATTCTTCATTCAATTGGTCCATGACACGAGAAGCAGGGGAGGTTCGGGTCGAGGGTCGATTCATCATCATCGATAACGATCTTTTTTAATTTCGAACCTCAAAAATCGAAAGGGTTCAGATCGTTGGGTATGAATGTCAGAATCAAAAGGAAAAGGATTTCTGTGCAATCAGAAGACAGTGTGATGAGGATGTAAGGTGCTAAAGAGAGGTAATGCAAGAATCTGTATGTGCTGGAATCCAAATGTTAGGGCATGTCTACATGCTTAGAATTTGCAATGTGAGAGAGAATCTAGCCTTTGTAGGAATCTAGGTATTACTCTCTCTCTCTTTCAAGACCAGAATACTGAGACAAAATCATGCATCCTCATCATGAAGATTGAAGAGGAATGAAGTAGTAAGGTCTGGATTTTTGGGGGGGTTGGGGTGAGCAAGTAGCAGAACCTAGGCGAGCTACAGAGAATCATCAAACTAATGGTGGTAGTAAAGAACCAGAGGACATGGACAGGAATTGCAGAGTAAATGGATGATGGGGAGGATGATGATGATGATGATGGTTATGGTTATGATGATGGTGGTTATGATGATGATGATGATGATGGCTAATAGTACTGTTTGTTTTGGAAACACTCAGAGACAGAGAAAGAAAGAGAGAAAAAGAAAAGAAGAAAAAGACAGAGTGTGTGTGTGTGTTGTGTGTTTTGTGGGATCCATCCAATAGCAGCCACATAAATTAGTATGAATAATTAATTTAAATCGATATTATTACGAATTAATCCCACAAAAGATCAAAAATAATAAAGCCAAAAAACAAAAATAGATAATAAAAAAAACACATTAAATGAAGCCATAACTCTCTGTCTGTGTATAATTAATCAATTTCGAGCTTTTTCTGTTGTTTTAATGAATTAATTTCTTTTTCCTTTCTTTTTCAAAGCCCTTTTCTTTTGTTATTGTGCAGTAAATATGTATATGTATACATACATACATATATATAGCCAATATTAAATTAATTCCTCTGTTTCTTTTTTTTGTTTACTAAAAAAGAAAACACAGCTGTTCTGTTCTTACTTTCTTCTCCTTTCTTGATTTTGCTTTGCTTCTTTTGGTTTTTCATTTTAATACTCGTAATTCCAATAACAGTAAATCAATCCGATGATGCTGTTAATTAAAAACGTTTGGGTTCCAATCCGTGCCTGCCTGCCTGCCGTTGGATTGCTATGTTAGGGTTTTGGATTAGGGCTTTAGACCAACTCGAGTTTAATAAGATCAGGATCTTGGATCAGGTCTTGCAGTATCGTTTTAAATTACATTAGGGTTTGAATTACATTGGGAGTTTCTTACGAAATTTTGGATTAGGGTTTCACTAGGGTTTAGGTTGGGATTTCAGCTTCGGTTTGGTGAAGCTCCACTGTAGATAAGGTCACTAGGGTTTTAATCCTCATCATTAGGGTTATGATCCCCTGTAGAGATTAGGGTTTCGAACCTCAATATAAATCTCCTCTATATTTTAGGGTCTTCAAACAGGAAGATTAGTAGCATTCTTTGAGGCGCTGTACTTTCTGTCATTGCATAACACTCCACAATGAAGCTCGTTCAGCTTTTCTAGGGTTTCAGAGCGTAGGTTTTTTAGGGTTTTGAGGCCCTACGGTATACAGACACGGGTATATGCAGGTCTCGCTAAAATTTAGGGTTTCAGAGATGGAGATCGTCGAAGGGGGTAATGTAGACATATCTCAATTAGGGCATCCAGAAACCTTTTTGAGAGGAAAAAAAAAAAGGGAGAAGTCAGGGATTCGTTAGGGTTTTAACTTTTCCTTTCCACCCTGCAAAAAAACAAAACAGGAAAAAAAAAAAGGATATGGAAGGAGAGAAAATTAGGGTTACCGTCAAAAGGCCAAATACAACCAAAAGAAAGAGAGAGAGAAAGGAACAAAAGCAGGAAAGGAGGAAAGGAATTAGGGTTACTGCAATTATGTATAATAAAAAGGAGGAAAGGAATTAGGGTTACTGCAATTATAATAAAAAGGAGGAAAGCAATTAGGGTTACTGCAATTATAATAAAAAGGAGGAAAGGAATTAGGGTTACAGCAATTATGTATAGTAAAAAGGAGGAAAGGAATTAGGGTTACCGACAGAGAAAAAAGGGGTTTTTGGGGGGGAGGCCAAATCGGTAAATTCTGAGAACTAGAGATACACTTTTGGCTGAAATTTTGAAAAGAACAAAAAATCTTTTTTTTTTTACATTTTAGGGACCAAGGGGTCACGTGACCCCCCCCCCCCCCCCCTCCTGGCCCTGTTTCACACGTGTGGACATCCGGCCCGGCGGGTCACGTGACCTCCTCCTTTTCACACGTGTCCAGATCCGGCCGGGTCGCGTGACCTCGTCCCGTCCACAGTGCACACACATGGTCCACACAAACCTCATCCAAAACCCTTAAAAAAAAAAAAAAATTTTAAAAAGACCTCTCTTAGGTACGTACCACGCACATTCTGCCCGGAAGTGGAAGTGAAAGGCTCTGTGTGATCAATCCTGCATCTCGGGAGGGGTTGATCAAGTTGCATACTGCTAGTTCTGCTACTATAGCTACGAGCCACTACCTAGTGTTGCATTCGAAAGGCATGGGCTATATAGTATATCCATCCACCTACAGAAGCAGCTGATGGTTCGATAAGCTGCCCCACCTCACATACAGAAAAAGCCTTCTGAAATGGTTGATGAGCCACATTTAAGATCGGTTCCCCCGACCTAGCACTGCCCACAATACGAAGATCCTTATCCAACAGTGTGTGGGCCGATGGATACAAAATACCTGCCTTCTCCTTCCCTTGATAATAGCATGTATAATATACGGTACGCTCGCTTGCCCGACCTGCAAGTACTTTTCAGTATAATGTGTTTTGCTCTTCCAAACGTACTTTCGAAAGGCTTCTTTTTGTGTGGGGGGTATTGTGAATTGTGACGACGATCCATCCATCTATTAGTTTCACGAGGGGAGAACATTGATACTTCTGTCAAGGATTCATTACATTATAATATGTACCACGAAGATACTGCATGCATGCAGACTTTAAGTACATTCTTAGACATTTATCGTTTATATATCCATTCAAAATTATTATTGCAAACAAAATGTGTGCATATCATGATAACGTGTTTGTAACACTCGTGCAACTTCATATGAAGGCTGTTGGGTCAAGCGAAAAGACACGGATCTAAAAATGTGCCTGTGTGTATTACAAAAAGCCTTTGTCTTTTGACATCGAGATCATTACACTTCATGAACATTTAACGAACACTTTTCTCCTCAAATTTTGGTTTTACTTATTAATTTTCCACAACGTTCAACAAAACGACTTCACAAATTCAATTCCCCATAACCCAAGAGTCGAAAAGTATAGCATAGCTCTTTTCTCCTAAAGTATTGGTTTTACGTAATCATTTTTCATTCTCCCGTACAAAAATCCTCTTCACAAATTCAACTCCCATAATCCAAGGATTTAAAATAATGACATACCAGAAAGCCAATTGAAATAAAAACACAACCATAAATAGATTTCGTTTCTTGTAACATTATATTTTCCATAGATGTGAGGGAGGAAGACAAGATTAAGTGTCAAGGCACATGAGTGACAATGATTTGCTTCAATGAGATTTTTGTTAAAGAGATTTATATAGTCTTGAATTGAATAGGCAAGCCATTCAATACCTCTATTAGTGGCACCTCTCTTACATTAAACAAGGTGGGGTCTTATCTTTATACCGACACACTTTAGGTTGTTGTCAAGCTCCATGAGAAATAAACTTTTGATAGTCTCAATTTAATTTAATATTAGAAATAGCATTGAAAGACATATTTGTGGGCATTGAAGGACATAACTTATATGGGATTTTCTTAAGGACAAAAACATGTGCTCTTGTAGTAGTGGAGGAAATTTCAATATGGTAGATATTCATAGGTGAAGAGAGTGCTTACCAATGGATATTTCACTTGTAAGATGTCGGCCTAATCGCCCGTTCTGTTGTATCGAATAATAGAATATGATAAATTGTCCTTGCCTTTATACAAGGTACATCCCATGTCACCCAATGCATCCTCCAGTATATCAAGGCAACATGTGTACCAAGAAAGCGTGTGTATTATGAATACCACCAATGTTGACAACTTGCTGAAATGCACAAAGGATCCACGATTTTTTGTCTTCAATTCATTCAATGCCAATGTTTGTATTATTGATGTAGGGATGGCCATCCGGTTCTCTAGAGGTCCCCTCTCTTATTCAATCACGATGAAAGTAGATAAAACCAAAAGAAAATAGAATATAGCTGAAATATGATATATAACAAACTCTAAAAAGTTAGAAGTGAGGTATGATGGGTGCGTTGAGCTCACTTTTAAACCATAGTAATTTTACCCATATAGTATGCAATATATTTCTAACCAGTTTGAAGGCATTTTCAATCCCTCATTGATCAAAGCTATGTTTTACACTTAGACGGTTAAGAGTAAGTAATATATTTGTTACCCAGGAATTCAGCATCTTACGAGGAAACTATTAGGATAAAGTTCACAATCAATAATTCCAATTGTACTCAAAGATCCATTGAGTGCCTTTAGTGGTAAGCGCATCCTTACAAAGAACCGAGGACCTGATATCTGGTATCGTCAATGAACTATAATGATCATTACATTATGGGCATAATAAACAATGTGATGCATTGCCTCTTATTCGTGATGTATTAATATGTCCAAAATAATTCAAAAACGATTATCCAACTAGTTTCTACAAAAACCAGGTCAACTACTTTCTACAAAAATGTCTGGTACTTATTCTTTGATAACCTTTTCAAAGTAGGCTAAGCTATCCACAGTAACGACGGGGAGTCCGAATAAGACGTGGTCTCACCGCCCAATGTAGTGAATGGTACTATTACATTAAAAAGAGATTGAACAATAAAACAATCTATTTCGAAGCAAGAGATATATTGATCTCGAAACCATAGTACAAAGAAGTCTGAAAATACAATTGAAAGTCTAACAACAAGGAAGAGTCGAGACCAATGTCGGGACAAAATAGAAAGATCTCAAAAAGTAAATTTATTGAGCACCTATAGGTGAGCCCCCCCCCCAACTGTTACGTAAATTTCTATTTCTTATTGGGGAATTGTTCAAACATACCCATCATGCTACTACTTTCCTAATTCTCACACCCATTAGGTATCATTCATTTTCTAGGATGTTCTTATTGTTCTTGTTAAAGAAATTGAAAAGATTGAAAACTCACTCCTAATTTCCCTATAAAGAGCATGCTCCAACGGATGCTTGAAGCTCCATAGAGATGACAAGGTGGCATTTCAGGTCTGAGTCGTTCTTTCAAAGAGTTAACCTTTTAAATGGAGCTTTCGTCATGTAATTACGAAACAAAACATGAAGCCCTAAAAAAATGATGAAAGTATTCAAGGAAAATGTACCCAAAATATAGTTTGCAGTTCTACATATAAATCATGATTGGACATATCTTATTATCTTCCTAATTGATGATGCCATATTATAATCTTGAACTCTAGGATTATGAGAACAAATGGAAATACAATAGACTCCTCGTATATGGGCCAATATCGATTGTAACCTCAATAAAGTTTTGAATATAACAACCTTGCCCTTGTTTCAAAAGTAGATCCATTAACAATTCATCGTCAAACTATTTCTATCTTGGCCTCATTCAAAACAAGTGGTCTGACTGGATTTTAGAGTATATTTTTTCTCAGACACATGTAGTTATCAAGAAAGTCATAGAAGACAACTTACATGTTACTACAATTGGTGCATTGTCCCCTCCTACCCTAGTTTAATTTTCTTTTAAAGAAATATATGTACAAGTTAGTTGGTATCAAGCTATATGATAACAATGATTGACATAAACTTCTATATTATAACTTACCGTTGAATATGCATACAATTTCTTTATGTATCTGGCGGATAATGGAAAACCAATTTCAATTGTAGGGCAATATATTATATGGTAGTTTGTCCTTGAAACATATATAAAATTGGCATGCTTTCTTTTGATGCTCGTAGAAACAACCAAATAGTAATTGATGACCTTATAATATTTGATTGTGCTACTACAACTTGAATTGATGCCTACACATATGAAGGGAGCACATCCAATCAATCATGTTCATCAATGTCGCAATATGTAGATCATGAAGCCACTAGAACCAATTCACATATCAAATAAACACAATTGTATTCTTCTCTCATAAAAGAACTTCTACACTTAAACTATTCTCACGCATTTTGGGTGGTTTGTAAAGAAAAATGTATTGGATAGGATATAATCCACATATTGCAATCTCAATGCCCAAAACTCTCTTAAGTGATTCATAGACCTCATTGTCACTACTTTCAATATGATATTTTTAAAATTTTAATCAAGGATCGACAATAAATTGTACAAAAACTATGGGGAAACATTCTGCTTACAATCTATGGCATCAAAGCTTTTGAAGGAACCCAATTTGACTACTAATAATATTGGACTCATGTCCATTTTCATTCGCGGCTAATAATGTGGACGCGTGATATTCTTATATTTCACTAATTTCATTTTCAACAACTAGAGAAATGAGGCAAGCAATATTGGACTCATGTTTATTTTCATTCGTGACCGATAATGTGAATGCATGTGAGATATGCTTATATTTCACTAATTTCATTTTCAACAACTAGAGAAGTGAGGCAAGCATGATTCTCTTGTAACTTTAAGGTGTGTTTAAACAACCTAGTTCTTGGAAGTTGAAGTGTTCATCTACTACCTAACACCTAAGAATATTTAACTTTTGTCATGCAAGATGTTGGACATGTCAACATAGAAGTCAAATTAACACTATCGATGGACTAGAAAAAGTTGATTAAAGGTTAAGGTAGAGTTTCTAAATAATTAGTTTCTTGCACCAAATGTTGACAAATTGATTTTGCATGTGCATGACTACAAAGTTAGATGGCCCATGCCCCTAAGGTCGAAATCCTATTATATATGTATTATGTGATAAGCCAAACAATTTCCACCCATCAACGTGTACGTGTGTGCATGCATATGTATGCATTTGTGTGTGTACATATATATTTATGATAGTATAAAAAGTTTGTGAAAGCACTTACGCATCACAAGATTGCCATACTAACAATGACTAATTCATGAAGACATTGAATAAATTGTGGTAAGTGCTAATGTGGCATGATTTGATTTGGTCATGGTGTCTCGATAGCGTCTAAAATAGGAGAAAAGATGACAATATTGCATCTTGGACTTAGGGGTGAGTAGGGTTGATGTTGCATGCAATACCTGACACAACTACATAAGAGGGTCAATTATAGGATGGTTGCTCAATCTACTTATCCTCTACTCTACGATCAATCGGATTGTTAGTGAGTTTTGGCAATTGTGTGAGGTTATTCTCATAAACCAATTTGTTTTAGTCGTGCCTAGATAATTCCTTGTGGAGGACAGATTATGGTGACTTGATACCAAGGTTGGCTATCATTTAGTGGCAAGAATGTAGGATGCTTCATGCAAGGCCCATGGGCACAACAATATAATGCCATACAATAGCATGGTGATATACCGACATTTTTATCATCTTCACTTGATAGGTTAGATTGTTCATGACATAGACATAAGTGTGCATCATATCCCTTTTTGTGTGACAAGGAGGAGAGTACATGTGTCTCTCACCTATTATTCAAGCTCAAATTTGCTGCTCATGAGTTTTGTTGGTGGTTCCATTCAAAGGCAACGTTATTAGTTTTTAATCCATCTGTTTTGGAACAATTGTTATTGCGAGTGTTTTGCTGCAAATTGTTAGCATGCAGGATCCCAAACTAGAATTGTGACAAGCTAGTTTCTTAACTATAAGGACCATGAGCTTTAATACATAATGTAAACGATCAAGACTTAGACATACAACTATACCATCATGTTTATATTTGAATTTTATTATTTCAAAAAGTGTGTATATATGAGCAGTAAGTCATGGGGACATCTAGAATATATCATATGACGTATAAAGCAAATGCTTAGGTCTAGCACCTAATATCATGTTTGATTAGTCTTAAGTTTTAACATGAAAGAGAGTAGTTTGCGTCCTACTCAAAAAAGAAGATTCAACCTGTGTCAGTAGGTGGGTAGTTGTAAAGAGAGTGCATTGAACTCCCTTTGATTAGGTAACATTTAATTACAGATTTAGCCCAACTATTTAGGTGTTATATTGCTATCATGTCCAGTGAAAAATAGAATAAAGATATCTCAAAAACTAAGAGCATCTCTCTTTGAAGACAACTAAAACAAAAGAAACTCTTTCTATATTTAATTAATAGCCACCGCACCGTCTTTTGCATTTTGAAATGTCAAGTATTTTTTCACTCTTTTTTCTACTTAGATTCAAATATTTGTTGCAATTTGGATGCCGAGATGGGTTGATTGGATCTTACTTGGATTACAAACTTGTAGATCATTATCCCATTTCATTTGCCATATAGACAAACATAAAAATTGGGGTCACGATAAAGCATTGTGACCACATAGCAAAAGTTTTTTTCATGTAAAGAATATGCGGAACATACATTTTGGGAAAGTTGATTTTATGTTTACTTTTGTGCGAATGCAAAAGCTGTAAAAGAAGAGAATAAGTTCAAATTCCTAAGGGAATTGCTCAGAGGAGAGCTAATAAAGTGGGAAATCATTGAGGGGTGTCCCTATTATTTTGTACAGTCAAATAGATAGGATATTTCACACAATACATATCTCGAACTCATAACTTCATTTTCATCATCTTGCCCATACATGTAAACTTCATCGAACATAAGTTATTGGAGTCATTAATAGACTTTTAATTTTTCAATAGAGAAATATTGCAATTCTTCATTGTGTACTTATTTGTCAATATTGTTCAAAACATTTTGATCTTCCACTAGCCAAGGAAAAAACCAACATATCATGCGCATAGCTATGAGGTTTATATGCATGCTTGGCCCTAGCTCTCGGGTTCACATACATCATGGGTAGAAGAATCCATCTTACTACATTATTATAGGAGGATATAAAGAGATGCCAAAGAGTGGGCTCAATTGATTGTTTGGAGATTTTTAAGGTCCATTCCACCAATGGCCTCAACACAATATGCATAGTTCTCGTGTGACTTTATGACCATAACAATTAATCTCTTTGAATATGTGAACTATTTGTACCCTACAAAATAACATTGGAATTGTTTGTTGTCGAGAAGAGTGTGTTAGTATGCTGGATAATATTTCATGTTCTGAGTTAACTTACCAAGCTCCAAAGCCACTAAACTATTATCTATTGTCTTCGTTGAATTTAAGGGTAATTATTTGATAAGGGAGTGTGTTATATCTATTCAACTTATGATAACTACATTTTCTCGAAGAATATGCACATTATATAATAGTGCAAACATGTGCTTTTACACATGTATATACATCCAAATATTGTTGATGTAAAGGTAAAGGATTGATTTCTTGACCATCTCTAGTTCATTCATTGATAATTTGATAAATCTTCATGGTGTAGATATTAAGCTAGTCAATTTTCGAAGAGACAACTTGCATTACACTATCCTTGTTATCAATTTTTCCAAAAAAGAATATACTCCATTAGTTAAAATAGATACACAACTTCAATCCCTTTCTCGGGTAGGCCTTGCCTAGACTATCCAATCCTTCATAAGTGATCTCCCTTATTTATCTTACACTTTCACATGTGTCTCTAGCCATCCTCCGCTACACATCACCTGCATTCAATATCCCACATGATATCTCGTTCATGCCCCTCTTTCAACTAATGGGAGGGGGGAACAACCATTTGGGTACTTAGAACTATCTTGAGGATGATGTAGCGAACTACGATAGCACATGTAAATCTATGTAACTGGGTTTAGAGGGGAGAATGCAACTGTTCGGCTAATCATTGACAACAAGGTACCTACAGTTATTGTGCAGAAGCAAAAACTTGGAGATTTATGGACGCTGCTTACACCCATTACCATATGGTGCATATGGACAACATGGTGTACCGAGGTATTTTCAGCAAACAACCGCCCTCCAGCTGAATCGATTAAGCTAATATGGCACACACTAATAACTACACTGAGAGCTCAATATGAGCGGATTGATGGTATTGATGATGCTTCAGAATTAATGAGGCCGAATTTCAAAAAATGGTGGTGTACTATACACCAATGGCCACAACAAATGGAATGGACATATGATGGCAGTATGTATCCTTGCTATCAATTTGTGTTCATAACAATATATGAATGCACTACTCTTTATAATTTAACATCTTGCGTATGTGTATGTATTTCCTTGATTGATTAGAATTACTAAAATTATAGATCATGCATTCTTAAGTTAGTCATAAGGAAACATAATTATTTCATAATGAAATAGGATTTTGGCGTTAATCGGCGAGATGGTTGATGTGGACTTAATGAAGCAAAATTTATGTTTTGATAAGGATGAGTGATGATGGTGTGGGGGCCGAAGCATAGTCTCATGAGGAGAGGAGGAAAATTGACTTATTTTGTTGTTGTATGGGCAAGAATTTGGTGGTAACCGGCACGATGGTTGATGTGGAAAGAGGAAGCATTCTTTTTGTGTTTACAGACATGTAGGGAAATGTGGTTGTCTTGAAGAAGCACACAATGTATTTGATCGGCTTCAAAACCAAGATGTAGAGGCATGGAATACATTGTTCTCTACCTTGAAAGATTGTGGTAGCATTCGTTTTTTTTTGTGTAAAGGTAGATTGATTGGAATTGCAGTGGTGCATATAGCATGCTGAAAAAGCATTGTAATGGTTCCAATCGATGAGCTGCGAGGGCTTGTCTCCGGATGCAACTACTTTTGTTGTTGTCTATTTAATAGCTTGAAATGTGTCTATGGAATAGCTTGCAAATTAGTTGACTGTTTTCCTCTACTTTGAAGTACATAGATTTGTTTCCTC
Source organism: Azolla caroliniana (assembly GCF_043228905.1). Lineage (NCBI taxonomy): Eukaryota > Viridiplantae > Streptophyta > Polypodiopsida > Salviniales > Salviniaceae > Azolla > Azolla caroliniana. The sequence continues at coordinate 5,340,914 of NW_028230444.1, read as the reverse complement.
GGCCATTGTCTTACACAAGACGGGTTGGGAAAAAACATTGTGTATATTGGAGCTATTATGACTTTTTTAAAACTAATGGAAGAATATTTTGTTTTGGAAAAAAAAAAGATTTATTTCATAGTGAAAGGAAACAATGCAAAGTGAATTCAAAACTAAACAATTTCTAACAAATAAGTAAGCATTACATACCTTTGAGTTGTAGAAATTCTAATGTATTTACCTACATATTGCAACTTAAATTTCTCTAGTAACTTAGCTCGCACAATGCAAAACAAACTCTTTGCATTTTGACATTAGACTAACTAGAGATGAGGATACTAGGGTGTGGGAGTAGATATATGAGTAAAGACAATTAAGCCATCATGAGTTTTTGATGTAGTAGACTAATCCAATAAGGCCAAAACCATGTATCTTAGGTTAGACTAAAATGTGTGGGTTGGAGGAAAACGTAGGAAGTTGTCCTTGTACCATATATGCTCATCAGGAGTTTTTGATGTAGTAGACTAATCCAATAAGGCCAAAACCATGTATCCTAGGTTAGACTAAAATTGTGGGTTGGAGGAAAACGTAGGAAGTTGTCCTTGTACCATATAAGCTAAGATTGGGACTCCAATGCACGAGGTTGATTGTGGTAGTGTGGAAGTTGGATACATATAGTTTCTCTTTGTTTCATGACTGTGTATAGCAAATTAGCTAGATATGTGAGTGAGAAGCAAGGATCTCATAATGTCAGTTTCTATCCTCTCATGGTGGCATTATGTAGTTGAACTCATGGTCTGGGATTGGTAATAATATATTACTAATCAATAGACCTAGCATTCTATAGCCCCTATCTAACATTAGCGAACATGCCATTCATTTTTTTGTTTATAAATATTAGTGACCTACCCTCATTTACGTTATGTGTGCATAACAAGGACACGGGAAATTGAAAATGAAGGGCCTTCAAGCATTTCAATGATACAAAGAAAGAATGCTAACGTGTAGCTATTGTGGAGATGAAATATGTGTGTGTTGGCTCAGAACAGTTCATACGAGAACTTCAAGAAACGTGACAATTGGTTTATGTATTTATCATTTATTTGAAACAAAATGAACCATCTTTCTTTGTGTGCCGTACATACATTTGTAATTAATTTGGGCGATTTAAAGTTATTTGTGGCTTCACACCAGATCAAACAATCATTTATATCTACATGCTCTCTATTGTTTGTGATAGAAACAATGAAGCTCTCCATTGATCCTTCTTTTGGTCTATTACATTCATTCACTCTCTTCCAAAAAAATGCAAAACAAATCATTACCATCATATTTATATGACACATTATAGCATTCAATTACTCGACAAACTTTGTTGTGAAGGAAAGACTAAATAGATCAACACATCCACTATGTTCACTCATTGTTGAAACATCATTGAAAGAGATTATTAAGGTTGCAATGCTTGTAGAAACCATAAAATTCAAATTAAATGTACATCTTTTAATATAAACATTTGGCCAAGGAATAAATATCTTCAAGTTGTGACTTGTGAGTGCAAGCTACCATGTTTGTACCATGGTTAGGGTCACATATATTCATATAGGTTATTTGTCTCATTAATCCTATAAAATGAAATCATTGTCAAATGAGTTTTTCTTCTCCTTCTCAATGCCATGGTTTAGGAGGCATGCTATATTTACATGGTTGTTTGTGATATCAATACAAATTTTCCCATAAAAATAAAGAACAGAATGAGGTGATTTGTTCCTTTGAAATGCCATGATTTATCTGGCATAGATTCATTATACACACAACATCTTTGTTGTCATTGAAACTAATCTTTCAACCTCTTTCTTATAAAGATTTACAAATCTTTATTTGCCATTCAATCCTTGGTTTTAAAATTTGCCTATTATACTTCAAATTAACTCATAGTTCCCTGAATATTGGCCACACTTTGTCATTTACTTCACCATTTTGGGTGTCAAACTATCCTGTCATACTCATGCTTGTTAGCAAAAAGCTTTTAATTGCTTTCACTACAAGTTTCTAAAGTTAGATGCATAATGTTTTGTGAATGCTCATACATGTATACATAATATACATTGATACATATACATATACATATGTCAGTAATCATATGATATCATAAGGTTTAAACTTGAAGTTCACTGGAGAAGAATTAAGTCATGACTCACTCATGAGTTTGACATGTTTTTTTTTTGTTGGCCCACCCAACTCTCGTGTGGGGGATACAAATCTTGATATACATACTGTATATATTCCAATTTCCATCCTTCTCTTAATTCCAACCCCTTTCATAAAAAAATGACTGGGTTTATATCATTAAAGACTCTTTGGCATGCAATTTTACTACTCTTTTCACTCATCTTCTTGATCTTGTCTCATGATTCTTCATATGCCCAATATAACCTCACTTTTGATGTATCAGAGCGTGGCCATACTCTCCCTTCCAATCTCTTTGGGATTTTCTTTGAGGTGAGATGAGCATACAATCTCGTCTCTTTCATTCTTTTGTTTTTTTTAAATAGTTTGCTATAATTATTATAACTACGTTTTTACTTCTCCTATTTTGTTGTGGTTTTTTAAAGTACTCTGTTTTGTCTTCAAATGTTCAATTATTTTCATTTCAATTTCAAAAAAGTTTGGTTTGCCTTAAATTGGTTATGCTGATTTACTCAGGAGATTAATCATGCTGGTGCTGGCGGATTATGGGCCGAACTTGTTGCCAACAGAGGTTTGTAATATCCAGCTATAGGTTTTTCAAAAGGGTCTGAAAGTTCTGATGAAACCAACTTTGATATATGTATGTTTTTGTACGTGAATGTGTACCAGTGTATTGTATTGTATTATGTATATATGTGTGATATGTGTATGTGTGTATTGTATTATGTATATATGTGTGTTATATGCATGTGTGTATTGTGTTGTATGTATGTTGTTATGTATATGTGTGTATTGTGTTGTATGTATGTTGTTATGTATATGTGTGTATTGTGTTGTATGTTGTTGTTATGTATATGTGTGTATTGTATTGTATGTACGTATTGGATGCATGCATGTATGTTCATTCTTATATACGCATATATGCGGAACAGGTTTTGAAGCTGGCGGGCAGAGTACTCCATCAAATATTGCTCCTTGGTCGGCAATTGGAGATGAAAATTTGGTTCGTCTCAAAACTGAAAGGTCTTCAATTTTTGAGCGGAACCCAATTGCTCTTCGCATAGAAATATTGGATGATATACTCACCCAAAATGGAGTTGGGGTATACAATCCAGGTTACTGGGGAATGGTATGTGCATAGATATGCATGTATGCAGGAATTTATTTCTTTATTTTTAGCATAAATATAATGTTCTATGGATGTATAACTTGATGAACTTAGACTAACATGAATGGTTATTTTACAGATGGCTTTCTTTCTTCTTTTGCATTATTATCATAATGTTTTTGGGCAACATAGTACTTATGTATCAGAATAATGAACTTCTACCTTTGATCTTATGTGTTAACATGAATGCTGTCAAGCACTTTTAGCTTGTATTCCTTCCTTGATATGATAAGTTAAATAAACTTTTTGTTTGTGAACAATGAGATCCATTTTGTGAAAGCAGTTGGCCGTACCAACATCTCTCCCAAACAAATTTAGATATTCTTTTGTTGTTATTTTTTTTGTGCAGAATTTTGTATCTGGTTCCGACTACAAAGTTGTATTCTGGGCGCACAGCACAAAGGACATGGATATCTCCATTGCTTTCACTTCCTCGGATGGGAAAAGATTATTAGCCCAAAAAAACATTGGGTATGTTGATGATGAATCTGAAACCTACCTAGTATGCCAAAATTGTCTAAAGAATATTTTTACTGAAGTAAAGAATAAAACAGTCAGTTCATTTCTGCAGGCTGAGATTGTTAAATTCTACACAAAACTGGAGCAAACAAGAGTTTCATTTAACTCCAACTGATACCGATCACTATGGGAGATTGTCACTGACTTCAACACAAAAAGGCGTCTTTTGGATAGACCAAGTCTCTGTGATGCCGTCTGATACTTACAAGGTTAGCATAAACATTCAAGCCCAAAGAAATTTGAAAAAACATAAGAACTTAACCTGTGATGCGTGTTTATGATCGTGTAAGAATTTCTCAAGTAAACATGCCACGCGTGTTTAATGTGATCATGTAAGAATTTATAAAGCGAACTTGTTACGTGGGTATAGTGTATAGTGATCCTGGAAGAATTTATGAAGTAAACATGTTATGTGTGTTTATTGATTGTATTGTGTTTTCTTTTTCAATGTGATATACATTGTAGGGGCATGGCTTCAGGAAGGATCTTGCCCTTATGATAGAGAATCTGAAGCCCAAGTTTATCCGATTTCCAGGTTTCTTCACTAAGTTACTTTTTCTAATTCCTACGTCAATGTTGAATATGTAAATATGTATTCTCATTATTAAAAATAGAGACCTAATTGATTCATAGAGACTGAGTTATGTGATTTACCATGTGATTCTAGAAGGTATTTGCCTTTTGGAAGTTGGTGCCCATATTAGCGCTAGAATAGCTATGGTTATCTGACCAGCAAAGTACCATCAAAGAGAATATATCTGATATAATGAGTCATTCTCTGTTTCATGATACAAATTGTTTGGAATTCGGTATGTATATCAGCTCTAGAATAAAGGTTATCCCCACGGCAAGGTACCATTAAAGAAACTATAACAGATTTAATGAGCCATTCACAGTTTCACAGTACAAAACCCAGCCATCAGGTCAAATGCGAGGCCTTACCGAAAAAGGGGGGGTGGGGAGGGTCTTGTAGCTTTGGGCATAAGCCTCGATCGTGTTAGGAAATATTCAGACGAAAACGAATTTCGCTAATGTAAGTGAAGGAAGGCTCTATGTGAACAACAATTGAAGGGGCAATCTTGTATGAAAGGTGCAATGCATGGTATCGGCATTGTTTTGATATGCCATCAATTCATAGAAAGTGAATGATATGACTTTATGGTATCTACATTGTCTTGATGTGAGGAATGTTGTGATCACATGTAGAGTGGTTGACATGTAATCGATTCATGAGTGAATTATGTGATTTTATGGTATCCATATTATTTTTGGAATGTAATTGATTTATAGAGAGTGAATTATGTGATTTCATGTATCTACTTTGTTTTGGGTAGGTGGTTGTTTTGTAGAAGGTCAATGGTTGAGGAATGCATTTCGTTGGCGCCAATCTATCGGTCCTTGGCAAGAGAGACCAGGGCACTTTGGGGATGTTTGGGACTATTGGACAGATGATGGACTCGGTTATTTTGAATTCTTGCAGGTATAATTCACCCAAATTCTAAGCTAACTTCTTCATTTCACATATCCTAAATATTTTCTTTGAAACTCTTTGATTGATTTATATGACAGCTAGCTGAAGACATGAATGCTGAACCTATTTGGGTCTTCAATAATGGTTAGCAATTTAGAGACTAAACAATGACTCTATATTGATTATAAGGTCTTGTTCTTGCAGAGGTAAATAATTTAAACTCTTTATGATTGAACATAACCACCACGAGTGATCTTGGCCTCTTGGGATAATTACTAATTTGTATGGGAGGTTCTCATTGATCATGCAGTTACAGTCAAATAATGATTTTGATTTTGATGTCACATACATCACCTGTGATAAAAATCTGAAAATTTTCACATGAATGGTGACAGATGAGATGAATCTTGGTTATCTCTTTATGTATGCTGTTTTTTTGTATTGCGTTTAGACTCTACTCATTGATATATTGGAGCTTTTTAGTATCTAATAAGTTAAACATATATATTAGCCATTGCTATTTAAAGTTACCAAAATTTTAGCACCTTTACTTTTCAGGGATTAGTCATACCGATGAAGTAGAATCAACATTGATTCAGCCTTTTGTAGAGGTATTTATCTTCTGGTTGATTTAATTACAAATAAATGATATTGTAAAAATACGAGGAAAGTCTATGAATTACACACATAAATATTTTCATCATCTGCAGGATGTTTTAAATGGTATTGAATTTGCAAGGGGTTCTGCAAATTCAACATGGGGCTCTATCCGTTCTTCAATGGGACATCCTGAACCATTTTCACTGAATTATGTTGCCATTGGAAATGAAGATTGTGGAAAACAATATTATTTGGGTTAGTATTATTATTGAAGGGAACTTTTACATATGTGCAAGCCTACTATTGAGGACAAACCTTTTCATTGGGAATTGTGGTCTGGGTAATACCAGGAAACTATATGAAGTTCTATGAAGCAATCAAATTGATGTATCCTGACATTTCAATCATTTCTAATTGTGATGGATCGTCAAAACCATTGGATCATCCAGCAGATATATATGATTTTCATGTATGGTTCTTATTCTCTGTCATCCACATTGTCACTATTATGTCATGATCATAAAAGCTATAGCCTCAGTATCATTATTATTAGCTGTTTTTTTTGTGTGCCAGGTTTATGCTTCTGCTAACCAACTATTTGCAATGGGTCATCAATTTGATAAAACATCCAGAATTGGTCCAAAGGTTTTAATATGTGTAGTAATGGATATTTTCTTTTTTTTTCTCTTCATATGATCTTTCTCATATTAGGACCATATTTACAGGTTTTTGTGAGTGAGTATGCAGTAACTGGTCGAGATGCAGGGAAAGGAAGTCTATATGCGGCTCTGGCTGAAGCCAACTTCTTGATTGGCATAGAAAAGAACAGGTGATTTAAATATAAACTGATTAATAGGGTGGTTTTGTTTTCACCTATTGTTGTAAGCTTAATACTAATCAATAGTCTAATGGTTACTAATCAATAGTCTAATGGTGGACGATGGCATTGCATGTCATGTATATGTTAAATTTTTTTGCATATTTTCTTTTGTTTATTTTTACATTTCTTCTGAGATTATCTTTAATTTAATTTTGTTGTAATCTTAGTATCAATCTGTCAACTTGTCTTTCTGCCTTATCACATTACCATGGAAGAGTAGAAGCTTGGGTTTTTGGTTTTCTGTGATGTACATTTGCTCTTGGGCATTCATGATCCACATTCTAAATCTTTTTATATATGCTATGCATTATACAGTTGAAGTCTCACTTCTACTCAAATATGCATGGCTCTATTTTCTTTTCTTTTATGTAATTCTGTTTGATTCTTACAAAAACTTTCATCAGATGTGGTTTTGCTATTGTAATCCATAGAGTTCAACATCCATGCCTATTTATTTAGTGTCCCAAAACAAAATGAGAAAAGAAAATCCAAATGCGAAGTTCTTGTGTCGATGGAATGATTACCAATGAGGGGGAACTTTGACATGTCTGTTTTGAAAGTGAAAGTGTTACTGATTAATAGCAAATATCCCTGAGCATTTCAGTGAATATCATTATGTGACATGCTGTACTTGTCATAAATGATGATATAATTCTTCTATATGATAGTGATGTGGTTGAAATGGCGAGCTATGCACCACTCTTTGTCAACAATAATGATAGAAGGTAAATTGATGCTTTACTATCTAGTGATAAAGTTATCTATATATCTATCTCTCTATAGATATACACACAGACACACGTACATATGCATATGCATATTATGTGTGTGTGTGTGTGTGTGTATGTATATCCTCATATCATCTCTTTACAATTTGTAATATTATAAGCAACATAAAATTGTCAAATTTTCTTATTTTTTGTATTACAGATGGAATCCTGATGCCATTGTTTTCGATTCCTGGCAAAGCTATGGCACACCAAGCTATTGGATTCAGATGTTTTTCAGAGATTCAAGTGGGGCAACTTTGGTTCCATCTTTGATAACAGTGGAAGAAAGCGCATTGAATGTCATCATGGCTTCGGTCATAAGAAGATATGATGATGGCAATGATTTAGAATATCTAGACATTAAGGTATTAGTTTAAGCGTTTTAAAACATTGAGGACCTTTTTTCTCTCTAAATCAGTCACCCAAGACTTACGAATATCACTCTTTTTATCAAATATTCAGGTAGTAAATTTTGGAAAATCTAACAGCACGATCCATCTTGTGATGAATGGATTGCTTTCTGGTGAGATCAATGAGGCAGCAACAATCACAAGATTAATGTCTAAAAGTGTCATGGATGAGAACAGCTTTAACCAAAAGCAACAGGTGTGCAAAAATAATACCTCTCCTTTCCACCTGTTCGATTTTCAGGTCACTACTTGAAGGATCATATAGAAGTGGATTGATGCATCTTTGAAATGGTGATATACATTTTTATGCATTTTAAGACCATATTGCATTTTTTTTATTCTTTCAGATTGTTCCCAAGTTGGAAACTCTTCAAAATGCTCGAACTAACATGGATGTAGACATTCCTGCATTTTCCTTGAATCTGATAACCATTCAGCTTATGACACCACTTTACAAAATTTTTGAAGCATGAAAGTATACTACGTGATAACTGACAATGTATACTGCATGATAACTGACATGGAGGCATCAAGTTTGATCACGATTAAGCTCTTTTTGCTTTGGATCCAATTACAGGATCTAAATAGGATAAAGTTTAACCCACATTGTAGTGCTTTTGTTATAAATGCTCACAATATAATGAAATACAGCACCATTTGCCGTAATGATAGCCTTGATGTTTCTATTGGAAGGTTGATTGCTTCATGTGCCACACCAATGATACTGTCGTTTGGGTTGGGATGAAAGGTTTGTTTATTCATGCACCTTACCTTGTCTGTCAACCAATCCGGAACATTATGTTTGTTTGCCTCTCATATTTGATACATTTGTTTTTTAGGTATTGAAATTCTGCTCATCTTAAGCATGTTGTGGTAGAAAATTTTCATGTTTAATGAACTGAAAGTAATAAAATTAAGTTAGAATTTTGAAATGTCTATTGATACAAAGCACATGGGAATATTAGCTTTACTGTTCTACAAAATTTAGTGCACGTTTTTTCTTAAGTCAACATAAAAGAAAACACATAGAATGTCACCCTCAGATCAATGTAAAAAAAAGGAATATCATAGAAGCTCTTACAAATGAGGACATCATTTTTTCTTAAATGTGTTGTATCTTTTAATTTTCATCAATGTGAACACATGGAATGGTATCCTCAGATTTAGATGATCTTATAGAAACTCTTACAGAATGATTAAATTGCATCATTTAACCCAGGGATATAAAACATCTGGAATGTTACCTTCATCATAGATAGTACCACTTATGAATCTAATGTATCACTTAATTCCTAAACCTTATAAAGTAAATTGAACATAACCTTTATTGTCTTGTGAGGTTGTAGGCCATATTCATAACATAGGTTGTATTTTGCTAATTCTCAACAATACAAAACATATCAATTATAACCATTTCATGATTTAGAATTTGTGTCTTTAACAATAAATGCAAAAAATGTTACTATTTCATTGTTGAAGCTTCAATGGGTGGGAGGCTTAATCCAAATACCTCATGGTTAGATGTATTGCCCCATTTTGTCCAAACACTGCTCGATCTTGTAATTGATAAAATCATTGTCTCAAGGAAATTCATAGACAATCATAAAAAACAGTAAGACTGGATCTGAAATATCAGACATAAAAACGTTTCATAATATCATACAAAAGTCAGCATTATCATGATATTAAACGAAAGTCCACATTACAAAAAGAGAATACTCCATGTACAACCAAAATTTCCTACTACACATCATCGCACATCATGGGTTGGAATGATAATTATTTTAGCCATATCAATACTCCTAAGATGTCCGTTGAAAGGTTGTATATGCAGCCTAGATTTTAAACAAGCCTTTAATTGCTAAACATTTGACTTTCTAAGATTTTTGCTACAACATGTAGGATTACACTTCTCTGAATCTACTAAATATAGAACAGATATACATCAGACATCCACCTTAAACCTATCTATCCCTTTGGTATGTCCAATTTCTGGTGTTAGAAAATATACAATAGGGGCATGCTTCTCTCCAACAGCTGTTAGAATGACATAGCATAAGTAGTGATTTACTTTGCTCAATCATAAACCACACATCAATGATTATACACCATCATGAAGAAGAAGAAGAAGAAGAATATTAATTTTTCCAACCTAAACTACGTTATCATCATGAATGAGGGATTTTGTCTCCGTGCATGCTCCGGTATAAGCTTCTGGACCAACTCTGGAGGAACATGCTTCAATTCTACAAACCCACAAAGAAGAAGACGACAATCAATCAGCTGAGAATGTCCGTTAGTAAGAATTTATACGAAAATGAGCAAACAAAGTTAAATAAAAATGTTAATAGGGATCAGAAGGGTAAAACAATGATAAAAAGATGGAAAAAATAGGATGAAACTCACCGAGATGTTTCAAATTAAAGAGAGGAGGGAGGGGCCGACCAGTGGGCAACCTTGTCAATGGGTTGCGAAGCTCATCGAAGAAAGGGTGAATGCAAGCTTCAAGCTGTAAAAGAAAGAAAAAAGGCAGTGACATAAATTTCAAATAACTATATGCATCGCTTTCATCATTGTTGGTGTTTTTGTTTGGCTCCTTTTTTGGGGGTTTCTCAAGCAATACCCTTCCAAATTAAGTGTCCGGTCTACCATGCATGTTAACAGAACTTTATTTCTTCACGTTCTTTTCTTTGATTTCTTGTAATAGGACAATATACCCAAGTAGTATGCTGTATTTTTAACTGAACAGATTTGCGATTCAAATCTCACTATTACTAGTCACCATGCAGACTGTAGGGATCAAACACATGACCTGACCTTACCAAGTCTAATAGGCCATTTTCATCTTGGAGATGTCAAATGAAAATTATTACTCTTTCTTTTTTTCTAAATGATAATTAACTTACTGCATTGTATCTAAGACTCGGAGAGTACTGCAGAAGTCGTGAGACGAGATCAACTGCCTCTGGTGGTGTCCTCTTTGAAAATATCTGAATTGTCAAAACATTTACGTTAAAAATCCTCTCAATATAAAAGAATTCATGGACAAAGTTATGTTTAACTCAAAACCTCATAAAGGAGATCTACCTATCTCACTCTATCTCTTTATCAGAGATCTTTCGAAAAGAAAAAGAACAATATATATCTGACTTGAGAATCTTACATGTATAGATGACGAGGTTCTTTAGTCGCATCTTAATTCCATTTCTATTTATTTTTATAGTTATGATCATTTTGGTTTGCTGTTCTCAAAGATGAGACAACATTTTAAGATGTAATCTCTTGTTTGGTCTTATAGGCCATTTTGACCTCTATGTAAATCTCTCTCTCTCTCTCTCTCTCTCTCTCTCTCTCTCTCTCTCTCTCTCTCTCTCTACAAACCTTATGCCAAGGATGTGCTTTGATTTGTGGGAATTTGTAGTCTGTGTAGCTCGGATTCATGCACTTCACCTCCTCTCTTGTAGGGGTGCCTAAAACCTTTTACGACAAAAACAAATCCACCAAATTAGTTCTTCGAAAAAAAAAGAATAGCAGAAAGGTCTTATAACGGCAACAAGTGAAAGGTTTTGAACTCACTTTAATTATCTCTGCAAGTTGACCAACACCATTCTCCCCAGGAAAAAGGGGCTGGGTTAAAATATGCAGAAGGAGAAATCAATGAGATTTTGTTATTAATAACTATTTTAAAAAGGTTTAAGTAGCGGTAGTAGTAAACGATACCTGACCGAGAAGTAGTTCAGCTAGCACACAACCAACTGCCCAGATATCAATCGCTGTAGTATATTGTACAGCCCCAAATATGAGCTCGGGAGCTCGATAGTAGCGAGAACAAATATATGAAATATTTTGTTCCCCCTTGACCTAGAAAAACCAAAATACAATTTTATGTCATGACCACGCATGATAGACACTGCCAACAGAAGGGGTTTTACACATAAATAGATACATGCATGCATACATACATTCATAAATACATATATGCATGTATTAGATAGATACATATATGCATGTATTATGTATATACATTTATATAATGTATTAATATATAGGCTATTAACATGTATATTTATACAACGCCCTCAGGTGCTCTCTCTATATGTGTACAAACTTTACCAGCATTTTTGCGCTGCCAAAATCACAGAGCTTCAATTGATGGGTATGTGGATTAACCTAGTACAAAATTAAAATTTTAAAGAGTAAGTATAGGAAATGGATGTGAATATCATAAAAATGCATGCGCTCCAAATTGCCTCAATGTCACCAACCAAAAGATTCTGTGGCTTAATATCCCTGTGCGAAATACCAAGGCCATGAATGTATGCCAATGCCCGACATATCTACATAAATAAATAAATAAACACACACTTCAGTATGCGAGGGAGAATTGAGCCTACATCTATCAAGTTAATCACATGATATTTTGTTGGGTATTGTTTTTCACCTGATAAGTGTACAACTTAACATAAATAAGAGGCATTCTTTGGTTGGCCCGGGTGAAGTGTCTCGAGACCTGATATACGGTCTCAGGTACATACTCCAACACTAGGTTAAGGTATAACTCGTCCTTCTCGGTGTTTGAATAGAAGCAATGCTTAAGGGAGACTACATTTGGGTGTTGATCAAGCATGTGCATGATTTGCAGTTCTCGATTCTTATATCGTTTGTCTTGAAGCACTTTTTTTATTGCAACAGTTTCCCCGGTTTCTAGACACTTTGCCTGTGATTTTTATAAAAGAACAACATAATTTAAATCAGAACGGGTATCCAGTATTAAGCTGTAGATTTGGCCATATACATGTATATTGAAGAAAAAAAAGATGAGGTTTCTAGATCTTTTGTCGTGCTATATACATGTATTTTGAGGTATGGAAACTGAACATGAGAGTTTTATACGCCAGGACTCTTTCAAGGGGTGCATACCTGAAATACTATGCCAAAGGATCCAGTTCCTACAACTCGCTCTGCCATGTAGCTGATTGTCTACAAATTATATAACAAATTAATAGATGCTAAATAAATAAAAAGCAACTAAAATGTGTGTATATCCAGGTAGTTTGTTGTCACTTTTCTTTTTCTGTTTTCTTGCATTGCCGAGTTAAACATAAATAGTTGTAACCTTGTTAGGGGTCTCCTAGGGCAATCTGGTCTTCAGAGATGTTCATTATATACATATATATATATATATAAGATATATAGATATGTATGTATGTATGTATGTATGTATTCTAGTCTATGCATCATTACTAAAATTCATCCATGAAATGTGTTATAATATACTGCATGAAGACATGAGAAATGTAATGTTTACCTGTTTTGGTTTTCCATTTGTTCCAGCAACTGTTGTGACAATTACACGGCCTGGTTCTGTTCCATTACCATTGACTGTGGATGGCTCTGTTTCCTATATATGTATATATGGTCAAGAGAAAACAAATCCATTACATGGAACTCTTTTGCTGAGATATGATAATTCTTTACTCTAGAAGAATATTATGTAGAAACACCAATGTTCACTACACCTTACTCACTAAGATATGAGAATATGCATCTTTAAGAGAACATTATACAGAAACACCCATGTTCATACCTTATTCATGAGAGATCCAGTATTCACTCTATCATCTCGGATTCTCATTTCGTGCAACTCTTTTGGAAGTTGCTCTGTTCCACTGGGCCCCAGCACTGGGAAGTTGTCAGCTTTTGAACTAGCTACCACAGTATTCTGCCCCCTTAAGAGTAGTGCCATATGCTGTTTTGAAGGGTGAGATCCTTGTGTTGTTGCAACGGATGAATGCCAATTAATTGCCACAACTTCTTCTTGTCTATTAACTGTAGCCTCTTCTTGTTCTACTACCTTACCTCTCTCTTTTTTGGCATTGTCTCCAGGCTAATTTTTCCCAGCATACACAATTCCGCAACATTTGTGTTAAGTATACAGACTGTGAGCTCAGTTTAACTTAATCATAAACATTTGTGTCTCATTAAGGCTGTCTATTTGCTACCACTACGGATCACACATACCATAAGCAATGCAGAATTATTGTATGTCATCAAACACACACACACACACATACATATATAAGGGGAATAATCATCTGACTATACTGAGAAGCATGAAACCATAGCACTAAGATAGAATTTATTTATTTTTATTTGCAGTATGTATTGAAAACAAGTGTTTTCGAACATACATACATATATGTATATATATATATATATATATATATAATAGACATTTTGTGGGCTGTCTTGGGTCTCCAGCCAATGTGAGCTATCAGAGGGAAAAGGGTCTGAAGAGCTGAAACTCTATTGAAAGAAGCCAGCGTAGTGTTACTGACTCCCATGATGGGACATATTCTTAATATTCCCAAACCATAATATTCGTCATATTTTAAATATCTTTGTCTAGTCGTTGCCACATTTGGTGTTGTTCTGATGAGATTGAAAAATGATGAGCCTAGCTAGCTAGGCACCAGATGATGAAAAGCATATTTATTTGTATTTAAAAGAAAGTCTATCTTAATTCAGAGATTTTGTTCAATAAAAAAAAGGGTAACCTTACTTCATATGTCAAAGATTTGTTTTTCAAAAAGATGTGTTGAAAAAGGCATTTCCTGTTGGGACTTTAAACAAGGCATGATCATAGAGGAAATATAAAGAATTAAATAAGCAAATTGTTGCTCTAAAAGTAGCCTATTTAGAAGATTGGGGGGCATTTCTGTTGGGACTTGAAACAAGGCATATAATTATGGAAAGCATTGTAAAAATCAGTAAACAAATGAATAAGAAGAAATGGCCTACATATTTGTGTTCGAAATAAAAATAGGTTTTAAGAAAAAGGAGGAAAAACTGAAGCCAATTTATTTTGTGTTGGGACTGATGACTGTAGCAAGGCATAGAGAATCATGGGAAATCTGTAAAAAAAACAAAAAATGATTTAATTAAATGGGGAAAGCAGAAAAGCATACCGGTTCATTAGTAGCAGAGCGAGCTATGGCAAGGCTCTTCAATCTTCGGATCACATGCATTTTTGCAGACTGCCTTTCTTACAGATAAAAATTGCGGTGGCTGAGATTTTCATCCATTCACTATATAGCCTGCCTTCTCTTGTTGAAGAGGGGAAACAAAAAACAGGGGAATCTTTCGATTCAGCAGGGGATTTTCTTTTCTTTTCTTTTCTTTTCTTTTCTTTTCTTTTCTTTTCTTTTCTTTTCTTTTCTTTTCTTTCTCTTTTTGTTGTTGAAGAAGAAGCTCAGGGACAGAGAGTGTTATTTCGATAACTAAAAACAGGGGTGAATCTAAGGCTGAATCATTTTTGGTAAAACTGTTCAAGAAAACTGCAGAGGAAGTGAGCCCAGAAATCTACATTGCGAAGAAGAAAGACAGAAGAGGAAATCAGAGAGGGAAAGAAAACTGTGTAATTTACAGGCAGAGCTTGGGATTAATTCCTTGCCATTAATCATCATGATCATGAAATCGACGGGAGAAGTTTGGGCATGAAAGATCAAGAGGTCAGAAGGAGATGAATTGGATGATGATGATGATGATGATGATAAGTAGGAGGAGTAAGAGGAGGTTCAAAAATTTCTGTCTTTTTTGTGTTTCTCTGAGTGGATGGATCGATTGATTTGATTGATTGATTGATTGATTGATGATATACAGAGAGGATTTAAAGGAAATTTATAGAGAAATGAAAAAAGAAAAGCAAAAGCCCAAATCAACAGAAAAACCCAATTTGCAAATTACAGGCAGATAAAATAAAATGAGTTGCAGATTTCAGGCAAGAATTTGCTTTTTGCTCTTTAAAATCCCTGATGCTTTTTGTTTGGTTAGCAATTAATGCTTTCCTTCCAAAAACCCCCCAAAAGAAGAAAACCCAAGTTTTGTTTGATTTTTTCTTTTTTTAATCTTTGCTTTTTCGTTAAGAGGCTTTAGAGATTTGTTTGATCCACTCTCACATCGTAAGTGTAAGTAAAGAAAACATTTTTAGAAAAATGAATACATTTTATTATATATTGCCTTTTCTGCCTAAATTTGTTGGTTTTTCTCTCAATAAATTTCTCTTCTGATTTGGGATTAAGAAAAAAGAAAGAACACATTAAAAAGCAAAAGCAGCAAAATGGAAATCAAATAATAATAATAATAAATTTTATAATTTAAAAACAATTTATTTATTGAATTTTTCTGTTTTTTTTTTTTGTTGTTTTTTACTCTTGAGTCTGGACAGAGGAAGCAAAAGGAAATCCAAGAAAAAAAGCACAAATTAATTACTTTGGTCTCATAAACGAACAAACAATTAACATCAGCTGTCAAAACAATTTACATCAGGAAAAAAAAAAAATGAAAAAGAGAGAGAGAGAGATAGAAATAAAGGAATTGGAAGAATCCAGAAATTTGTAAAACAATCAAATGAATAAAATGTGTCTGTTTTTTTGTTTTTTTTGGGGGGTCTTTAGGGTCTGTTCCGGTCAAGGAGTCAAGGCTGTGTGGGGTCAGCAGTCAAACCGGCAGCAGCCGGTCGCCGTACAGCTGGCAGACCACCGGCTTTCCATTTTCTTCAATGTTCCTGTGAATCCTTTTCCCTTTATCAATCAATCAATTCTCTCTGTCTCTCATCTCTCTCTGTCTGTGTCTGTGTCTGTGTCTGTGTCTGTTTCCATCAGTCTCTCTGCTCAATCAGTCTCTGTTCAATCAGTCTCTCTGCTCAATCAATCTCTGCTGCTCCCTCTGTTCCTGCTCAATCAATCGGATGCGACGTTTCTGTAAAGACCCTTCTCATTCTGATTCGACCATCGCTTTTCTAAATTTGGCTCGCTTCCACCATATCCATCGATTCTGCAGCGCTAGCCTCCTGCCTGTAGGAAAATCGGTAACGGCTCTCGGCTCAAAGCCTGAACCCAACCGTCAGACCGTTTTTTAAACGGTTTCGTGGTTCAGGCCTCAGCTTCCTTAACCGGTTTGGGCTCGTTGTTGCTTATTCCTACTTGAGTATATTTCCAGTTCACAATCGGCAACGGTTCGAGAGGGTCAAAACCGAACCGTTTAAATTTTTAGAAACCTAAACTGAACCGAACTACGAAACCGTTAAATCAAACCATTAAAAAAAAAAAAACTACAGTTTCGTGGTTCAGTTTCGGTTTTCAACTTAGGTCAAATTTTTTTAATTTAAAATATTCTATTATTTAAATTTTCAAAATTTTAAAGATTTTCCTAAAATGTGAGAATAAGGCATGAAAATGAAAAGATTGATTAAAAACAATTTTTTAAAATTTTAAAAATAAAAAATCGTTTAAACCACGATTTCTACCTGTTGAAACCGAACCAAACCTTAAAAAAAAACTCAAATCTAAACCGAACCAAACTATTTAAACCGTTAAGTCGTGGTTTCGCAGTTCGGTTCGGTTCAAACCAAACCGTTGCCGATTGTTATTTCCAATCCCACACAATGTGGCAATTCCTAAGTGTTTTCCTTTTGTGAATTTGTTGTATGTGACAACTTTATAAGCTTTAAGTTCAAAACAGTTAATTTGGCATTACATCCATCGAGTTTTTCTTTTTTCAAATGATTGGACATGTGCGTACCCTATACTAATCTTATTCACGTGACATCCATCTTATTGACATCATATCATAAGAGCAACCTCAAGTTTGGTTCCTACAAGTGTAGATTGGTGGATCATAATTCTTGTAAAAAAAATCCCCTGAGTTTTCAAAATTCATTGTTTGCATAGTGATATAGAGAAAAATTCCACTAAGTTGTGTTAGTTCAGGTTTGGCAATTAATGTTAAGCACCTTCTGTTGTTCATGGCAGTGTTTTCTCGAGGAGTTCGTGGATTATGCTTGTTTACATCATACCAGTTGTGGATTAGGAATATTGAGCTAGGCATGTATTTGGTCAAGTGGAATGATTAAACATACAAATGTATAGCTTTATTCTTCTTCTTTTTTGGTCATATTAAAATTTGTGGAGTCAATCTATTTGTTTAATTCCTTGTGGTAAACATTCAACAATAAGAATCTTGATCATTTGAATGTGGTATTGACCATACAAATTTACTAAAACACAAATGGTATAGACAACTCTAGTGTGCACTTCTTCCATCTACATATTAATAGAGAGCGTGGAAATTATCTATTATTAATGGCACTCGTCTTCGTATAATATGATTCACATTGACTAACTTTTTACCGGTTCTTCCAAGCCCAATATTGGGATCGAGTGTCAATTGATCATTATAGCCTATCCTACCCCTTTTTAAATAACATATTTACACCTTCTAGATGATGTCCACCACATTTATTTCATGATTCGTCCACAACTTAGATATATTTTAACTATTTGGAAATAGTAAATAGGGTAAAGATCATAACGCTATATACGATGCTCTTTTCATATCAATGTTGACATCGATAGTGGCTGGTAATGATGTTGGTTTTCTCTCCTATGTAATATGTAGATAAAACCCCCGCTTTACGAGACATAAACAAATGCAACATTAAATCCAATGCTCGAGACTTCACTTACCCTTAACTAAATTTAAACCACTTAACAACAATGTAAATTTGTGAACCCACAATATAGATAGGTTGGTGAGGTGATAGGTCAATTTTATTTGTGAGAAGTTGTTTAAACCTATTTGTTATTGTTTGCAACTACCAATATCTACTATTATTAACTGTCTTTTGGTTCTATTCAAAATCACGAATCTGTTTCTTGTTTCTTTGTGAATGGTGTGCTCAGTACAACAAAACCAATGTTTCTTCATTCCCAATGCAATTGGCGTCACTAAAAGTTGTTTAACATGTGGGGTTGCAACTTGCCCATTTATTAAAGTCTCATAATATATAAACACTATATTTTCACATTAAGATTTCATATCTTGTTTAGTTGGGGGTTGTAATACCATGTATATGTTGGCATTGAAGCATTAGTTCTATGCAACCTTAGAACTAGTATGTCATATACATATATCCACAAAAAACATTCAGTTGTTCAATTTCCAACTATCAACCAAGGTGTCCAAAATACAGGTGCATTTGAACATTCAACAAGTTGCCCAATGACATAAACTTTTTCTTAATATCTAGCACATACAATAAGACATACAAAATCAACGCATTTCCTTAACTTGACCGTATGTGCAATTCATATCTTGAATAGATGGCCAATAAGACCGTTAACTATTTTGACTTCATAATATATATATATATATATATATATATATATGGTTTGGCTAACCTAAATTGAAGTTTGATGTGTGCATTTTTGTGTTGGCACAATAACAACATTGTGAAATTCATATTTGTTGGTAATAGTGGCGACTTTTTTTCTTTTCGTTTTTTTCAAAAAAAAACTCCTTCCATTAGTTATAAAATCTTACAGATGAGAGTGTTATACATATACGAATTCCTATAGGGACACAATAGTTCCATCTTATGTGGATGCACACTAACTCAAGAAAGGGAGAGGATGACTAATTTTGGATGAAGGCTAGTCGTTGTCTTTCAACTCCATTGGAGCCGCCCTTGAGGCCATTGTATTGGCTCTTTAGAGTGGCTACAACTTCGCTCCACATCTCTTGCATTAACATTATTGGATGCGCGGTTTGGTTGGAGAAGACTCGTCTACATTGTTGTTTCCATATAGAGTCCAAAGAGTTATGGGGTTGACCAATTCCAACACAACTTGAGATTTGACATTAATAGGAGTTGAGTGGATATTGCCGATGGTGGGAAAAAAAAACCTATTTTGCTTTTATCACCAAAGTCATCCCCCCTTCCCGATGCTCGCACCTGTAAACTAGGCCCTACCTTGATAACCAACATACATTTCCCCGCTTGATTGTGTCTTGCACCTGACATAATTGCAATAGGCGGCCAACCCCCCACCATATTCGGTGGGTCTCTAGACAGTCCCATAGTGTGTGTCGGATTGATTCTATTGCATTTGGGCACGCTACACAATTATGAGAGCTAAGGTTCCCACGCTATGTTGATTGCTTACTTATTATAAGCAAATATGTTTATATATGTTGACTACATGTTATCATTATGTACTTTAAAGTGGGATCACCTCAGTATGAAATCCCCATCATTTCATCATAAGTGTTACACATTATTAGAGACCATTATCAATGAGAATATAACTATTTCTTTACGAGGAGGAAATTATGCTTAAGAATATGTTATAGCACAAAGGGGTGATGTGAATGCTTAAACATTGTCTTCAAGAAAGACAAATGAACCAACTCACAATATTTTCTTCGGATCCTTTTCCACTTAAAATATATTGTTGTGGGCATGGATGGAATATTTTGTGATGACAAGCTCAATCATAAACCTTATAGCCGAGTCTTTGTGTAGATGTGGGGACATGTAGAAGGGTATAATATGAGGTAAAGGCTCAATGTATATCCTAACCTAGATGGTTGGGATTAGGGACTATAATTAGTGTAAAAAGTTTTAGTCATCTCAAGGGCTATATATTAGATGGTAGGGTGAAGCTACGGACACCCATGACCCCAATCATCTCCCCTCCAAAGTGTTAGTAAAGCTCCCTCATGAGTCATTGGCCACAATTAAATACATAGCTTTTTAGAAAAAGTTGACATCACCTAACTTCATTCATAACAAAGCAAGCTTGCCATCAACGACATGGCTTACACCTAGCGGGTAAGTATAAATGAATTGGATTGTGCCAAATTTGCGGGATAATTTTGATACATTAATTCGGAATGTGTTTTTGTGGGAAATTGAAAATGGTCTCAGTTGGAAAGTTTGGGGTAGTCGTCATCAATTTTGATAACTTGAATGAGATACCTAACATAAGCTAGCACACAAATTTCGAAGACCAACATGTTACTAAAAATAAACCCTCATGCAAATGAACTCGCTCAATTATATTAAGATTACAATATATACTTGAAAGAAGATCGCCACTAAATTGTTAGAAAGTTTGCAAAATCTCTTTGTGCAAAGGGCACCTATGGGGGCACTCCAAGAAAAGGGTAGGAGCCCCACCTAGGATGGTGTGCAAAAAAGAAGAACAAATTATATTGATTGCTGAATTCCAAGATAGCTTATGAGACGAGCATAAAGGAATATGGTTGTTATTCTCCAAGTTAAAGAAGTATCAATGACCAATAATGTACAAGGATATAGCATATTACATAGAAATGTGTGAAATCTACAAAATGCATTCTAGTGTGCACCACAAATATGGGTTACATCTAACACACACACACAAACAAACAATAAACATTATAAGTGGATGGTCAACATTATGACAATTGTTAACGGTTCGGTTTGAACCGAACCCAACTGTGAAACCACAACTTAACGGTTTAAAACAGTTCGGTTTGATTCAATTTCAAGTTTTTTAAACAGATCGATTTCGGTTCGGTTAGGGTGTGAACGGTTCAGTTCGGTTAAAATGGTTTGATGGTTTAGGGTTAGCGGTTAATTTTTTTAAAGCTTTTTTTAAATAACCTTTTCATTTTTAAGCCTAATTCTCACATTTTAGAAAAGATATTTACAATTTAGAAAAATTAAAACTTGGAAAGATAGAAATATTTTAAATTTTGACCCAACTTGAAAACAGAAACTGAACCACGAAACCACGGTTTTAACGATTTAATGGTTTAACGGTTTAGAGTTTTGGTGACAATTTTGTTTTAATGGTTTCGGTTTGAACAGTTTCGTGGTTCGGTTCGAGTTTCAACACTTTTTAACGATTTGGTTTTCACACTCTCAAACCTAGTTGTTGATTGTTAATTGTGATCATGCATATGGTGTTTTCGCAATAAAGTGCTTGGTACTAACAAAGGAAGACCTAAAAAACTAAGTGGGTGATAGAGAGGATTGAGGATAAGATGACCGTGTCTTTATACAAATTTGCATGAAGTGAGTGAGATACTCTCAAGACAAGGTAAACTTATAACTCATCGTTATCATGCAAAAGCGTGTCTAAATTGTGTGCATGGGTGGAACCTCCATGGACTAGGTAATATTATAACTCATCATTGTCATGCAAAAGTGTGTCTGGTGGAGCCTCCATGGTTTCTAGACTAAGAGATGGATGAGACGTACATAATTTGAGAAAGAATATTTGGTTTAGAGAAAGAGATGTATATGATTAGGGTAAGGAAACTATACAAGATAGAAAGAGACTTTAACTCAGCACTTTTATGCATCAAAGATTTAGGATGACCATACAAATAGTTTGCAATGCTCACAATGGTCCTTTCTTCCCCCTCCCCTACCTCATAATGAGATGCCCTTATACACGGGTTATATGCAATCAAGACTAAGCATGTACCCCACTTAGTGCTTATGCCTTCCCATGCGCTATGGGCTAAGCATGTGCCACCATTTGGTGCACATGCTTTAGCTTGCGCTAAAGTATTCTAATAAATTTATATCTATCTAATTTGCCATGAGATACTTACTATTCAACATATAGTCACTACCCTATTGGTATTAACATGGCTTCATGTGTATGATTAATGACATTGCAATTAAAATCGGAGAGTGGAGCATCGGCACAACCCTTATTGTAAAGACACTTGTAAAGGAATGGCAAGTTGAAGGAGTGGCCATGATTGTTACGTTATGCGTTGTGGGTGGACACATCACATTGGTAGTGTTTATGCCTCTAGAGCTCATTTACAATCCAAAAGCTTGTAATGCCCGCAGAATAGTTTGTCGCCTCATCAATTGCTTTGCCACGTCATAATAAGTACACGAGTCAAGAAGACCTCATGTGTAAAAACGCTTCACGCGAGGATTAGAATCATTCGAGGTTGCTTTGCCACGTCATAATAAGTACACGAGTCAAGAAGACCTCATGTGTAAAAACGCTTCATGCGAGGATTAGAATCCAATAACTTAAAAGAAAACCACGTGGTTGCTTTGGAATTATTTACTTTGTAAATTGCATGCTTTTATTACAATGTCCTCGTATTTTGCTTTACAATTTAATCACAACTTCTCTAAGCTCGAAGAAGAAGTGTAACAGGGGACATGAGGAATGAAAACCCCATGAAGCCCCAAAAGAAAATTAGTTTCTCCCCCAAAGGCTACATGCACGAGAAGTCCTTGTCAAAACTCTTTACGAGAGCACACCCTTGTTGTATTGTGGAACTGACGAAATCATTCTCTCGTGCAAGGCTACACGATCAACTTGTTGTCGTGATGTGGTGTGTGCAAATGGAAATAGCGCAAGAACGTCAAATTTTACATTTAAAACTGGATTATGGTTAAAGAGAGGCTTGAAATAAAAATTAAGGAGATTAAGGTTAAGACCATGTAATAAGAGCCAACTATTTGCACAATAAGGTAAAGGGTTGGAAACATGCTAGGGGTAATGGAGGAAAAAATATGAGATACGATACATAAGCAATGACAATGAAGCAATTAGGAAATATGTATGAGCACGTCATACAACAATTCAGTGGCATCATGCGCCCATATAACGATAAGGATAGGTGCATGCAAAAAATTAAAAAATAGTGGTGCTTCTCCTCCAAATTTACGTACACACACACTCCCCATAGAAACTAGCCCAAAGAAAACCAATAATACATTGGGAAAAGTACCAGGATACCCCTGGAAGTTTGTCTATTTACCAGAATGCCCTTGGAAGTTCCAAATTTACCAAACTACCCCCATGTCCAAAAAAATACATTTTATAAAGTAATTATACACTCAAATCTACAAGCCTTATTTACCAAAGTACCCTTAAACCTAAACTTAGTTACCATAATGCCACTATATACCTATTTTGACCAATTTATACCACTTTTTATTTTTCAAAATACATCATAAATCAAACTAAATTATCAAAATTATGTTATATATCAAAAATTTCAATTGAAAGGTCACCTTAAAATCCAATTCTATGAATTTACACCGAGTTATATTGGCTTAATCCCATAAAACCAAAATTTGTGATTGAAGTGACCAAAATTTAATCTTAAAACCAAAACATTTGATCGCACACCAAAATTTACCATTGGGATGCCATTTTGAAGCCAAAATCCATGAATTTGCGGATTCACAAACAATTTGCGGCCAAAATGTTAAACCAAATCTCACGAAAAACTTTGCTACCAAAATGTCATTTTAAACGAAATCTCACAGAACACTTTGCTATTAAAATGCTATCTTAAACCAAATTTCATGATTTTACACTAAAATTTGTTAGCAAAATGCAATCACAACTAAATCTCCTCAATTTAAAAAATACTTGCAAACCAAAATTAATTATCGAAATGTAATAATTACATGTTCATTTTGATCCGTCTACAAAAAGTGTAATTCCAAAAATATTCACAAAATCAAATATATCTATCGACTCAACAAAATATCTAATAATGCACAAGGTAACCCCATATCCTGATGATGAAGACGATTGATCAACCCAATGAACAAGAAAGAAAAGAAAGACTACATTGTTAGGTACAAAGGACCTAAAGAATCGCTTAAGTAAAGAAATTTGTGTTTGAAGGGTATTCTGGTAAATAGGGCTTGTAGATTTGAGTGTATAATTGCTTTATAAAGTGTATTTTTTTGGATATAGGGGTAGTTTGGTAAATTTGGAACTTCTAGGGGCATTCTGGTAAATAGAAAAACTTCCAAGGGTATCCCGGTACTTTTCCCTAATACATTAGCACAAACTTTATTCTCCCCAAATACCCCTCATTTCCAACAAAATATAAACACATTAGTACTAACTCATATAATACATTCACACAAAACCAAGAAGGAAAAGATCTTCCGATGCACGATAATGTGGCATCTCACATATACAAAAATTCCGTAACTTTTCAACGACAACGCCATCTTCAAAGCCATATTCCCTAGTTCAAGTTCTTAGTGGCCCCACCCGTTGACAATTGAGGAGTAGACACCGAACCGAGCCTCTTGCCACCTAACCCACATTGCTTGGATCTGAACCAATCGTTGAACTAGGCTAAATGCCAAGTCTAATTCATCGACATATTTTTCAAGCCCACTTCAATGGGCATACAAAATTAAGACTTGAAATTCTAGTGTGGAATTTTTACAAAATGCTTAGATCCTTTTTCAATTCAATACCATTAATGCATAAAAGTGAATCTGGAGATTTAAGAATTTGCAGATTTTGAATGAGAGTGTGTTGAAGTGAAATAGATATTGCAATTGAATGGACAAGAAAGGTGAATACCATGACTCTACCATGGGAATGGAAATCTAGTAGGCATGGACAAGCCATGAAATCTATTAGGAGACTTGCGAGCCTTCTCTTTTCCATAAGCTAACCTCAACCCAGTTGCTTGTGATAATGTGTCAACATATCACTTATTCACAAAGGTGACTTCATTTTGTTGTTGATGTATCATTATATATTTTTATATACCGATGATCGTTATTGTGTTATCCATCTTTTTGGAGCTAGGCGTGGAATGTGCAAATCACGCGTTTTATTTTTTGTTTTGTTTCTACATCGATAACATGTTTTCCTTTCAAGTTTCGTCTATGGCATACGCATCCCCTCTTCGTGTTTTCAACTCTAACTATGTAATCTTATTGTTTGGCAGTTGGAGTGGAGGTAAGAGAATGAACATTTGGAATATCCAAAATTATATCCGTGCATGGATATCAAGAATATATATATATATATTATGGATAATCCACATATGATTTATTGTTGGTTTCTTCATTGCTATTTTCATTGTAAGTTGTAACTATATAAATCTCATGCACACGATCATTAATTAACGACACACAATCTCATCATATTTAATTTTGTAGCACAACATGCAATCATCGGCATTTTTAACGTGTCCAATTACACACAAACACAAATCCCCCCTGCAGACAACACACACACATACACACACTCACACTCACTCACACTCACTCACTCACTCTCTCTAAATAATGGCTTTCATTAGGAAAGAAGAGAACACCACCATGACTAACTTACTGCAAAGTATAGACACGAACACACACACACACACACACACACACACATGAACTTACTACAAAGTATGTGTGAGCGTGCGTGCGCTTATAAGCCCCTTGTCCTTTGGGCGCGCAAGACGAATCTCATAAATGCTTAGGCATAGAATGTAGGGAAGATCACACCAAGGAATTGTTGGACTCTCTCTCTCTCTCTCTCTCTCTCTATAGGCATATAGATTGAGATGGACGAGAGTGAGAGTGGGCTTGCAACTGCGCATGGTGAGGATCGAACTCAGGTTCTCTCAGTGTAAAACATGAGGAGGGGGATGCATGGGGCCAAATTTGTAATTAGAGTTGAAATGAAGATCGATGATTACATATGTATATTATGTACATACATGCACACATACATAGCACACATACTTAAACACACACACACACACACACACACACACACACACACACACACACACACACACATACATACATACACACACACACACATACATACACACACACATACACACATACACACATACATACATACATACATACATACATACATACATACATACATACATACATACATACATACATACATACATACATACATACATAAACACACACACACACACACACACACATACATACATACAACATACATACAACATACATACAACATACATACATACATACATACATACATACATACATATGCATATTATTACATACATAAACAGACACACACACAGACGCATACATACATACATACATACATACATACATACATGATACATATATACTGATACATATATGTAGTGAAGAAGAAAGACAATGGAAAAACAGAGAGCAAAAGCAAGCATCTCTCAGCTTGCTTGCTTGCCTGCTTATTA
This sequence comes from Azolla caroliniana, assembly GCF_043228905.1. Classification (NCBI taxonomy): domain Eukaryota; kingdom Viridiplantae; phylum Streptophyta; class Polypodiopsida; order Salviniales; family Salviniaceae; genus Azolla; species Azolla caroliniana. Next base: position 5,314,087 of record NW_028230444.1, on the reverse strand, counting down.
TTAGGTCATACGCAGGAAAAACGAAACACAGACCCTGCAAAACACATCGATTGACTGAAGTGGAAAGCGGGGAGGAGAGAAAGAAGGAAAGAAAACTATGAAGCGCGATGAGCTCCTTCATCTTCATGCCTTCCTCCTCCCCTTGAGCTTCTTCACATGGGCTCTAGGGGTCATCCAATGGGCGATTTAGATCGGGATTCAGATTTGGTGGGTTGTGAAGTAAAGAGGTATGAAGAACAGCAATCCCTAATTCCAATCCCTCATGGTTTATCAGAAGACACAGGAAAATCCCTAATTTCACCCATCTCGGGCGACATAGCTGAAGTCAAAGAAGAAGAAGAACTCCTAATTCCACCCATATCTGAAGAAACCCAAAAAGAAGAAGAAATAATTTCCCCCTTATTTGAAGATCAATCAGATCTGAAAGACGAAAACCTAATTTCATCCTTGTCTGAAGAAAACCTAAACGACGAAACTCAAAGGGAAGAAGTCTTAAAAGATGAAATCCCAGAAGAGGAAACCCTAATTCTCACCATTTATGAAGATCAGCCAGAGCTTAAGGTTATTCCGTGGGAAGATTTCCAAAACACCCTTGCAAAGCTTTGTGGGTCGGATTCAGTTATTTCACAATTGCGTGCCCGGGGAGAAGAGCTTTCCAAGAAGTTGGAGTCTTCTTTGCATGTAATTCTTTGCCTCCCAGTCTTCTTTTGTATTTTTATTGTTTGCTTGATAAGATCCACCAAAACGATAGAGTTGTAGGCATTTTTGTACCCGATGATTCCGCATTTTCAGTTCTGGATCTCAAAAATGATGACGTCTCATATCAAAATTTCTTTCATTATGTGTATTTCATTTGGTTTGTTAGATCCAATAAAAGAAGTCTCTTGGGCATTTGTGCACCATGTCCCTGTTTTTATTTTCATATTAGGTGTTTCTTTGCTTTCACGATGTATATTTTCATTATTTGTTGAGAAGATCCAATAAGGGGTCTTTCTGGCGTTTTCAGACAGAGTTCCAGCTGCATTTTGGGATTTGAACGTCTTAACATTATGAGATTTCGTGGGTGATTCATTGCTCTCATTACGAGTATTTCATTGGCTTACACGAGAAGGTCAACTAGAGAAGTCCTTTGGGCGTTTTCATGCTATAATTCTGGCAGCATTTCGAATTCAGACATCTAGCATAATGATATTCTCATACTATCTCTTTCTCAATTGGGTAGCACATGGAAAAATGTCAAAAGTTTTATGATATAATGGGGGAAGATAACCTTGACAGTAAGGGAAGTGTTGTGATGGGAAAATGTCTAAAATTTAAGTGTGATATATATATATATATATATATATATATACACATACATACATATAAATGGGGAAACATAATCAATCCTTACATAGCTATGTTTATGGAGCCTCGCCTGATGAAGATGATAATGTTCACTATAGCAGAACCAGTGGCAACATGAATTTTTTCTCACATTGGGAAAATGTCTTAAACTTCTTGTTGTCTTTCAATGAGGAAAGATAAAACTTCCCACTATGTTCTCCGCATTAATATGAGCATGAGGAAAGTGGGCTCGTGCATCTTAATCTTGAACACCCAAGGAAAATGAGGTTAAAGTGGAAATGATCTAAAACTTATTGTGGGAGTTATTTACCTTGGCACTTATGCAATGCCTAGCATATCCGCTATTTTGGTCATACAAACATATTTATTGATTCTAATAAACCTATTTCTCCTTCGTCATTAATATATTGTAAATTCATTGTATTTCCATTGGTATTGCTCAAACATCTTTTTCGATCTAAGACTTCCAACTGATGTGATGATAGATACACAACCTTTCATTACATCGGATCAATGAGCTGGAAGCCTTGAAAATGAAGCTTAAGTCGAGAGATTTGGCATTGGAGAATGCCAAGGTGGCTTTGCAAGAGAAATCTGAAGATTTAGCTATTACAAAAGACAAATTTCTGTCTTCTGCTCGTTCTCTTTTTGTTGGGGCCAGATCTCTGGAAGCAGCTCAAAGTCGTTTGCAGGTAGTTCTACATGATCTGATTTCATTCATTCAATGTTGATATTACATGTTATTGTCCTGCTGCTGTTTCTAGGAGAAATAGAACTTAGAAATGGTTTGTATCTCTCAGGGACATGGAAATGCTCACAAATTCTCTCTCTCTCTCTCTCACACACACACACACACACACACACACACACACACACACACACACACACACACACACTCACTCACACACACAATCAAAGATTCATGGAAAGAACTAGAACTTGAGAGGATTGACCTTGGGTAACCCTCAGAACTGGCATTGGCAAGACCAAGGGTCTTCTTGTCCCTTGATCCCTATATGTGGACATAAAAACTAAGGAGGGTAAAACATTACTGAAATTAAAAAAAGGTCTAGAACAGTTTGCAAAGTCAACTACTGTAGGAGGCTATACTCTTCCAAGAGCCAAACATAAATTCATGATTCATTGTTCTTGTTCCCGAATCCGTCATCTTATGAAACATATTTCCTTTTTATACTACTTTGGAGATGGACATCTTTAGTTTTTGCTACATGATGAATCATGGTTTGGAGTTCTGAGACACAGTATCTTCATTTGAGCTTCTTGAAGGTGTTTCTTAGATGTCCATTAGAGATTATAAAGGAAAAAAGATCGAAGTTTAGTAAACTTATCTGTAATGGACATCTCTCAGCCCGTCTTAGTTAAGGATGATGAATCATGAAATGTAACATGCCATTTCATAGTTCATGAAGGAAACACCAAATCACGAATCATGTATTCTGTCGAGATATAATGTGTTAAGACTGAAAGAATATTTTCCATAGTCCATATGTAGAATGATATATGATACATGACTTAGAAAGTTTGACTATTGCTCATCAAAATTTAAGCCATGGTATTAGTCCCGACTTGTCACTCTAATTTACCAAACTATCTAGTATCCCTCTAAAGTATAAGCATCATCTGGAGTTGTATGAATCATGGTGAATATATAATCGGACCCTGTACAAAGCATCTTTGAGGATGTGTAGGTATGTTTCATAAGACAATCCTGACATTTTAATCCACATGTGGAAGTGGGAACAATTGATATGGTGAAACAAGATCTTAGTTATGACTCATGATTTAACTCCTCATTTTTTATACTAGAAGACTCTATATGTGCTCCCATTTATGTACTGGAATCATAGTGATTATAGTGGATTATGTATGATGAGTATGAGTAGACATCTACTCATGCAGCCTAGAATTAATGTCAATTTTAAGGAATCACTGGAATATCATTCATTTTTCTGAATGGTTCCAAGCTACAATTTTATTGAAAAACTTGAATTATTCATTTCTATTATTAAGAAAAATACCCACCCGAATCAATAATCTATTGTTAAATCAAGCATTTCATCAATAAATTGAGAATGTTTTAACGACATCTGCTAGTGTAGCCATATAGCTGCATACACTGCTATTGTTAAATGGATGAATAAAATCAATGCAATGTTTTGAAGCAGTTTAACTATGTTAATATCATAATTTAATCCACTAATGAAGAATTAACATAAACACTATGTGCCATGACTCAACCTCTTAAAGCTAGAAAACAGAATGTATCACTGTATGATCCACATAATCTCTTACTTGATACAGCACTAAGTGTTGAATCCACCTTGTGTTTTTTCTTGTCTCAGACTTCGTTTGTTTCTGATATTTCCTTAAGGCCATGCTAAATTGTAAATTATTTTGGGGTTGATCAAAACATAGTTTTATGGTTAGAACTATTCCCTTCACTGAGCTCTCAATGTTTGTATGCTTGTTTTCTGTGAATAAATGAATTCTTAATGTGATTTACTTCCTAGAGCTAATGTTTGATGAAATGACTATGTATAGTTGAAGTATTTCAAATTGACCTTATCATGTAACATTGCATCTTTGTTTTTGTGTACAATTTGGGTAATTATCAATGATACTTTACTAGTGCTAATGAATTGTCTTTGTATGCGTTTCTAAAGGATCAATGTAAGCTGTTAGAAGGTGAAGGGGGGAAGGGAAGGCTATCACGGTTGCAAAGTGCGATCAATTCAAGGAGACTATTGATGGTTGCTCAAATTGCGGCACTTTATCGAATTGTTCCATCTGTTCCAACTGCAGCAAATAAAGTAATGCAAGATAGAGGTGAGAAAAATGTGTCATTATGTAGATACTGTGGGTACCTAGATGACGTATGCACCAAGAGTGCTACATCCACAATCCACAGTACATGCACACATAAGACATACACACTGTTTATAAATTATAGATACCTAGTAGAAATTTGTACGTGTTTCAATGTAATATTCTATAGGTGTGAGATATGAACCTAATATCACCACAATACTGCGCAGAGATGCTTCTTTATAAATCAATTCAGCATCCTCTCATGCATGGAAGGATAGAAAATTATGAGGAAATACCAAAGTTATTGAGATTTTGAGTAGAAAATATAAATGCTTATCTCATACTTTTTCTCTATTTATATGTTCTGATTGGCAAGCTGAACAAATTGACTGATGTTTTAGTGGATGAGGGAACCTAATTGATTGAAAATACCACAAATTCATAGGATTTAATAGCAACAATTTTATGGTAATGTTGGATTTTATACCGTTCAGTAAGTATATTCAACTGGGAACATCAAAATCTCAACCAGCATTTCAGTAATTAGGGTACCTTTTTCCTGAAGATTGCAACCCCAATACATAAAACCTTGTTTTGGTAGGATTATTTCTTAATAATTAGCACGTGAACTTACCAGGTTCTTCAAATATAGATGCTCAGTATGTGGAAAAGATGGATATTCTCCCGATGACCATTGGAGGCTTGCATGTAGTGGCGCCTCTTAACATGAAACCTGGTCTTTACAATGAACCCACTGACCATGAGGCGTCAGCAACAGCATTGGGCTATGTTGCACATGTGAGTTATGTACATACATTCTAAGAAGGCCATGAAGCTGCATGCTAACAAATGAAAGCAACAAACCTCAGAAATATTTTGGACTTTTTTTCTTTATTGCCCAAAATGCTGCTATTTAGAGAAAAAAGAGAAAACAGTTTTGAACAAGAAAAACTTATGTGTATATCAAACATGTACTCTACTTCCCATTTTCTATGCATGGTATGCATTTAATGTGCTTTCAGTGCTTTTGTTTTTCAGGCTTTATCATTGCTAGCTGCTTATTTGGATATACCCTTGCGTTATCCCTTGCGTTTAGGTGCTTCACGCTCTTATATACAAGATAATGCACCAGCATCAGAACCATATTTCAATGGTGGAGCAAATGGAACAGGTTCAAATCTTGGAAGCAACCGCAAAACTGTTACTGAATTCCCTCTCTTTTCTGAAGGGCAAGATACCACAAGATCAGCATATGCTGTCTTCTTGCTAAATAAAGTAAGTTGTAGACCATCTCCATCAAAATTCTTTGGATTCAGTCTATGATGGATTCATTGAGACATTTCAAAATTTTGTGGCCAAATACAATGTCTTCAGGGTTAGAAAGTGTTTACTGTAAAGTGTCTAAATTTGGGGTTTTGTAGACAAATTATCCCCGAACCTGTGGCTCCAAGCTTATTGCCATTGCATCAATTGTGCTCTATAGGGGGTTATAGTCATAAAAAAACATGTTTTTTGATCCCGAAACATTTTTAAAAGTATTTTGCATCATATAACTAATAAAACGTTTCTTTTTTACAAATCTAACAAATTATGTACATGCAAATTTTTGATAGAGAGGGCGGTAGTTGAATCCATAATGTGACAAATAAAAAACTTGGATTATTTACTACATTGGGTTATTGTTAATGTTGTAACAATAAAGGGGGATATTTGATGGCAGGATCTTGAGCAAGTTCTTAATTACCTTGGAGCTGAGAGTGTCGGGCCTCGCCATACTCTTCCCAACCTTAAGAAGATTTTTGACCTTGTAATTTCGGGGGCCGGTAAGCAAATGTGATTCTCATTCATTCCATGGGAAGGTCACGATTTTATGTGTTGTACAGAATATGTATTAGGATGAGATATATATACATAAAAAATTGAGCTTCTAAGGAGTCTCCCTCTCTTTCTCTCTTGTACCACGATGCCTTTTGACTCATTTATTTTTTTCAGAATCAGGCCTGGGCCATTTGTATTCTTTCTCATTTCAAATGTCCGGTTTTGTTTTTGTCATTGTTTTAGCCAATGATGGCCAATTCCATGACTGCGATGAACAAAACATAGTCTAGAGTTTTGTTATCTATATGATTGATGCCAGATATTCTGTATATTCCGCAGAGAATCTCTAGTTACTTGCATGGAGAAAATATTTTTGTATAATCCATAGAGAGAATAATCAATTTGGAATACTTGTAATGACTCTGATAATTGTCATCAATGACCTGTTTGGAATGTTATATAAATGATGTTGGATTTTGTGAAAACGGTTTGCGCTTTTAAATAACAGAACTTCATGATTCTTCTTTTTCTTCACACCATGACTCCAATTGATTGGACAATATATTACATATTTAGTGTCATGATGTAAACTTAAGATAATTTTCTTTTGCTACTAATCCGTGGAACTACGAGGATGTTTTATACTAATCCGTGGAACTTACTAGGATGTTTTATAAGGTAGCCTTAAGAGTAAAGCAAGTTGCAGCAAACAAAAAGGTAGGTTTTGTAGGGCAAACAATTGACAAAAGTTGAAAAAGGCATTAAAGAAGAACACGCGCAGAGGGAAAACTACAATGGAATGAGTGGTATAAAATGAGAGGGCACATAACTTTAATATGGGAATGCATGTGGATAGCCACGCATGTTGGAAAACAATTGAAAGGTATAAAAGAGGCATAAAAGACTTGCAAAAAGAAAACTAAGATGTTATGAGTCTGAGATAGACGAGAGGCATATATACCTTTGTATGTAAATATATGGGATTGTCAAATTGATGTAAAGTAGCTATGAAGGTGTGTATCAAAACCTACTTCATTTTTTATCTTAATTATCCGTATTGTAAGGGAAACTATAATGCTTGAATTTGCCTTCATTCCTTCATAAAAATTGGCAAGAAAATATATTGCTTTTGTTACTACAAAATGTCGAAAATCTTAAGCTACGTCAGTAAGTTTAATTCTTTGTAGTTATATCGAAAGCACTTCGAGGCCATCTCTTATCACATCTTTGAAAATGTGGCATGTTAAAATGTATCAAGTTCCCCTCGTTTTTTTTAAGGCATGTTTGAGAGAGCGTTTCATCTCAAAGCCACTCTAAGATTTCACAAGTTTGAGACTTCTATGTCAACTAAATTTGGAAAATGAATGTCACACTATGTGGATAAATGTGGACCAAGGTGTCAACCGAACATATTCCCTTATCCAAATGAGTCAAAAAGGAAACTAATGTTATTCCTAATAGTTTTCATTACTTAAAATTTCAGATATTCAAGATGTACAAACAAACAAAAAACTGAAGTTACAAAAATACAAATTTCAGATATTTGGAGCACCGAGACTATGGGAATGATTTACATATTTATTGTCTAGACATACAAACAAAAGAAAATAGCAAAGCTGCAAAAATAATTGCTATATGAAAATGATCCCTTTGTAGTGATAGAAAAATCCTTGGTTGATAGAAATTTTCATTAGTACATGAAAACAAAAAGTATCCCTTTGTAGTTCCTTGATTGATAGAAATGCCCTTTGCTATATGAAAGATATCCATTTGTAGTTTTAGAAAAACCCTTGGTTAATAGAAATGTCGATGACATTTTACACACTCCTCATCATAAAAGCATGTACCTGATAGAGTGTCAAACAAATTAGAGTCTACAAAAGGTAAGACAACGAAATTTGCGTAAATAAAACCAACATGAACCTTGAGTAGGTAGTAGGTACGTATGTTAAAGCGGGGCTATAAGAAGAAGACACATTGCAATAGAAAGAGAATGCTTGATAAAATATACCGAGTTCAATAAAGTAACAAGGTGGAGTGAAAAACAAACAATTAAGAGCTTAGTATAAATACGGCAAGGGAAGGTTATCAATGAAAGGCACAATAGAGGTGGGGGAAGGCATTTCTAAGAGCAATATTGCATAAAGTCATGTCTCGTATTTTGAATGTAGAGTCCCTCTCTACCAAAACCTATGGAGGTGTAGACACTGATTGGCTAGAAGATGATGATTTCCACATCTTCAAGTTCAATGTCCCAGGTGTGAAACCAAAATGCCTTTTTATTCATTTACATATGGGCATGATACCTTTATGTCTCTTTAAACTTCCTTTTCTTGTGAGGATCCCTAAACAATAGATTTTATTAACACTAAGAATCCTTAATCTATGATAGTCTTTCAATGTTTATCTTAAATTTTCTTTGTTATTGCGGATCATCTCTCTTTCCATTGCCCAAAATAATGTCTTTTACTTTTCTCTAATGTTGATCCAAAACCATTGTTTTGGTTATTGTTTTTCTTTTATCGAAAATAATAAATATTTAATAAGAACTAGACATTCCCTTCATACATCTCAAGCAATTGCAACTTGAAGGTGGGGTTAAGTTTACCATTCTCAAATAGAGCTAAATATCAGCATTTCAAATGTTTTTTGAACTTAATAAAGATCTAAAGTCTAATGTTAACAACATTCAACAAGACGATAAACAATCAAATTGTAGTGATTTCACTAGAAAGTCCAAAAAGTTTGCAATGTCATAATGTTACAGGACTCAAGAGTGAAGACGTGTTTGTCCAAGTTGTTGGTAGGGATACATTCCAAGTGACTGGGAGACACACGGGTGGTATTGAGCGAGTTGGAACATGGCATGCCAAAGAGAGGCCCAATGGCATTTTTGTTCGAAAATTTCAACTTCCCAACAATGTGAAAATGAACAAGATAAATAGCTATAATAGTGATGGAGTCCTCGTGGTTATTGTACCAAAGACAAAGACTCTTATTCAAGATATTCCCATCTCGATGCTCTAGATATAAGTGATTGCACATGGATCTAAATAAATATATGCAAACACTTGACCTTTGTTATTGAATTGTTTTTTTTTATAGATTTTGACTTACAGATCATGTATGGCTAGAACAATTTAAGGTAATTTATAATCTAAAACATTTGGAGTTCCTTCATGAGATTGCCATGTTCATAGTTCAAACTAGAACTTCGATAATAGATTGGTATGTCTGTGATTGCTTACATGGAGAGAGACACATCAAGCAACTACCATGAATCACTATGGAATATATAAAACTAAATGTATGCAAATAGAAATGCCACAATCAACTTAGACAATTCAAACTTAAATCGAATCAAGACAAACAAAAACAACTTGGAGGGTAATAAAATTCTAAACGAGTGTCCAAGATCTCCCTTTAGGGGAAGTAACAAAATAATATCATGATGTTTATATGGTTAACTTGGCTAAAACTTGTCATTGACTTTGGTAGTAAATTGATAACTTCCTACTCAAGAAAAGGAGCCCTGCATGAGTTACTATCCATGAACGATGAGAAACAATGTGCTAACATTGTTTAAGTTTGATATGTGTGGACATCCCACCATCTTATAATCTCGACATACATGGTTTGCTATCATAGTGATAAGTAGGGGAATGCTCTATGACAAACTTAGTAACTAGTGTATTAATGTTTTCAACACACACACAAAAAAAAAAAGGCCTACAATAATATGGATAGTTGTGTCAACTTGTGTGCATGGGTTACCTTTGGTGTGTTGTCAACGAGGTGAAACTTATGCATGCCAACACTCAATAAAACCATGCGAGAATTAAACTAGTGATAGGCTGCACCATGTTTGAAGAAGCTTATAATTAACAAGATAAAACATTAGTACACAAAATTGGAATATTGTTTAATCCACTTGCACACCAGTTACTTTCGATATTACAAACATTCTCTCTTTGACAAAGTAATCACAAACATTATCTCTCTTTGACAAAGTAATCACAAAACATCCTCCTTTCTCTTTGACAAAACAATCACAAACATGATTTCTCTTTGACAAAGTTATCACTACGACGAATCCATCACGATCACGAGGATTAGGATCATGAGGACTAGTCCATCACGATAATGAAAAGCAGGAATCATTGGGCCTCTCACTTGATATGCCATCTCCTAAACTGCTCAAAATCCACGGTCCTTGCATATCTATTTCATTGACTTATAGTGTATCCCTACTGGCCACTTGGACAATCACATCTTCTCTCTCGAGCCTCGTGACACGTCATCACACCAATAAATTACCTTTCGTTTCTTAAGTTAACATCATTGTATTGGCCCTATTGTACATGGGTAACTCGCTATATGACTCTCATTATTAGCTCTTTATGTATACACAAAATTTGGCACCATACATACACAAATAAATAAGATTTCGACAAATTTTGTTTCATACTTGGGATATTGAACTCAAAGAAATGGTAATTTTTATCTTCTATGCAATTAATATCTATCCCTCCACAAGCTATGGAGGAAAGTGACTCTACATTCAAAACTTGATCCATTTCCCCTACAAAAACATAAGTAGGTTCAACTTTGCATATTTAGCGGAGTTCGCTACTAATCCCTCAGTATGTGACTTGCTTGGATACTCATGGCTAGCCAGGGCTCATGATAGACCTATTTCCCCTAACAAACCATGAAATTACTCAAGTCATTAGATGAGAATCATCGGTATTTTTTGCTTATTTATGTACACGACAAATCTAAAGAATAGCACATAAATAGATTCAAATCGGAAAACATAGAGAAGAAGTTTACGGTTGTGAACAACATGTGTGGAAGGAAAACAACAACGGTTTTTTTTTATCGATTCTAAGTAAAAACGTACCAACGAAAATGTGATAACATTGGATTATTCATAAGATCTAGGCATTAGGCTTTTATATAACATGTTGGGAAACCCTCCTTGTTGACTCCTATCTATGGAGAGAGAGAGAGGCCTCCCACCAAGCTAGCTAGGTAGCTAGCTAGCATTGAATAAAAAAGCTTTGCCACCCGAAAGCCCTACAATCTTGGACCGAGCTATCAAATCGGGTTTGCGCGACTCCCTGGCAATCCGCTGCATTGTACGCGGCTGCCGTCTGGCCGGAATACGTGAACTGGTACCCGCCATGTGTGTCCGAGGCAATGTTGGAGCAACCACAATTGGTGATGGATCGAGCCACGTTGTTGCATCCCGGCCCTTGCCACACGATGAAAGTGCTCGCCATTGTCGGGAAGACCACCATATCCATCAAGAGCACCAACATCACCACCACCAACATTAACCTCATCCCCATCTTTTGGTTAAATCCCTTGTTTTGCATCTTTCAAGCAACACCAACTTTATTTGCCTGTGTTTGGTTAGGATGTATCATATGTATATGAATGAGTATGAATATGCATGATGTACATGTGTGTATGTCTGTGTGTGTTAAGGCTATGGGCTCACGTTTTTTCCTTAAGACTTGTTCATGCCTTTCTCTTGGACAAAGTTGACACCCAAGCTTAGAATTATGGACCCTTTCATAGTCATCATGCATTTTCACGGGGTCACATGTCGGACCTCGGTTTCTAGTCTTCGTGTCTGGGTTCACATTGTCGTCTCAGTCATCATGCATATGTTCACAAGGTCACATGTCAGTTTTGGGTCTTCGTGTCTCGGTTCACACTATGTATCGTCACACTCATCATGCATGTTCACATGGTAACATGTCGGTTTCTAGTTTTCATGATTGGTTCTCTCTCCATCTCCATCTCTCCGTCTCATAGGTCATATTCTATCTTCGAAGATGATAATAAAATCTATCCATCTATCTATCTACGTGGTAGACTACATGTTGGTTGTTTATATTATGCATACTAAACCCAAATAAAGTTGAGCACAAAATAAATCCATGCATCTAGCTAACTAACTTGTCATGTTGTCTTTTCCTGTCCTTGGGGTATATATGGGAGAAAGATGCTAGAATTCTTCATGTTTTATTTTATTTGATATGTTCTACTAAGGAAATTTTGCAATCCTAAACTAACATATGGAAATCTTTTATGAGTAAGAGATTTTTTACTTTTGAAACAACTTTCTATGGGTTCTTGAGGTCTTTCTACATTACATGTTAATTGATATTTCGCTGAACAAATTTGATATTCAATGTTTGCATGCATGCAAAACCAATGTTTACGATATCCATGTAACGCAATTGCATACATAGAAAACGTTGATATTGAAGTAACTTCACTACACCAATTCAAAATGGAATCGCTACAGCAAAAAATATCCATATTTGTGTTGAATCATGTTCACAAAGTTAACTATAACATATTTGATCGAACTGATGTATTGAAATTCACAAAAAAACTATGAACATACAAATCCTAGTGCATACATTTCAAGGCCTTTGTTGACACTTTTTCTTATAATGTTCATCAAAATGTGCACAACTATTTAACAGTAGAGAAAAACAAAGAAGAGGCTAGATGTTTTTCTAAGCCAAGAGGAAATTTAATGCAAGATCAAACCATAAAACTAATTACCCCATCTGTACTAACTAAAACATTTCACCCACACCTCATCATACCCAAGTTTCAATTTCAATGTTCGTACAAGACCCCAATGTACGTATGTAGGTTACACCTTCCGATTGTGAGATTGATGGTGAAAAAGCATGATAGTTTTCAGAAAATCTTGCATTACAGGAGCATTCCATAGCTAAAGATTGCTTTTGTATCACATTATTATACGATCGAGAATTTCATATTCAGCATTGAATAGTGCATCTCATTGTTATTGCGGGACAGCAAAAAGATCCCCAATGTACGTATGTAGCTTAGACCTTCCAATTGTGAGATTAATGGTGAAAAAGCATGATTGTTTTCAGAAAATCTTGCATTACAAGAGCATTCCGTAGCTAAAGATTGCTTTTATATCACATTCTTTAAAATCATACCTATCTCAAAAACCTAACTATCTAAGAAGCAAAATATCCTACATTTTCACCTGAATGGCAACCATAGAAGAGAAAATATGGTCGAGAATTTCATATTCCACATTGAATAGTGCATCTCATTGTTATTACAGCACAGCAAAAGGATCCCACATCCCAAACATGACAAACAAAACTACAAAATTATGTCCATATACAGAAAATACACCTTATTTTCAAACTTCGTGCATGTGTTTGTTTAGTTTGCATGAATCCTAACCATGTATGAAGCACCTACTTAAGCTTCCAATTGGAAACCAGGCTACCAAATTCCAGTTTTTAATAGGAAATGTCTACTCACTAGTTGACACAATCAGCAGCAGATTAAGATTAGAATTTGACCAATCAACTCATGCTCACTTTCCAATTACAGCAGAAATTACATTTATTAATAATCACAAATGCTAAATCTTCGAAACCTCATCATATTCTTTTCAGGTAAGAGATCTTAACTTTTTTTTCGTGTGATTTATTACAAGCCTTTAATTTTTTATTTAATGCAGCAAACTAATTGTACTTTCTGAATTTGAAATACATATTCTGATAATTTTCCCAAAAAGATGATAACAAAAACATAGTGTTGTATGTTTATGCCAATACAATCTTTTTTTAAAATAGTCTTTTGAACCCATTTATGAAGTATTAAAATTTGTCATTACTTGGAGACTGAAAATAAATTTCAGTTGCCATGCTCTAGGGTTGTCCAGGCTATCATCCATGCAGACGTGAAACACTTGAAACATAATAAACTTCCACTGTATACTACCTTAATGTAAGTGATAGAACATGCGTTGAAGAAAGTCAATGGTAGGACAATTTCCATTTCTTTTGTTCCGAATCAAATGCAAACATAGAAAATTGCGTGAGGCAAAAGCACCTTTTCCACCAACTATTCTAGTATTTAATTTAGTTAAGAGTCATTTGTAGTGGTAGTGACATTCCTTAATCAAAGTCATTGAACACCTGCATGTCATTGAAGGGTCATTCTTGCAACTAGCATTAACTCATCATTCGTGTTAATGCTTTTGTTTCTCAATCAACATCCTTAACGACATTCACGGAATTGAAGGTTCATCTTTTGCAAGTGTCACATTGTGTTTCATCTTCCCTGTTGTCGAGGGGGGACACCAAGAATACCTTTGAAAGCATCATAGGTAGCAAATCCTATTGCGACTGATGGTACCAGCTACAAGTACCATCACAAAAAGAAAAGGTTAAATTCACTGATCAGTATAAATATTATTAACAAAATTAACAAATTTCATTTTTAATAGCTCAATTTGTAATAGATATATATTCCTGACTATAAATATAGGTATAATTCCTTGCTCTCATTGTCATTTGTTTTGAAGACACAATAAAGTAACACTTCATTTCATTTAATTTCTCTTTCCCTGATAATGTCTACCTTGATATGATTAATACTAATGCCAGCGTACAACTGCCTCAAGCCTTGTGTACGTACAATTGTAAGAAGTCCATCCAATGTATTCCTATATTTGGCCTCAGATTGTACCTAGCGCACAAACCACATTGGAGAAAGCCAGGGAAAAATAATGGATATGAAAAAACTCAAAATCATGAGACTAAAATACCTCAAACATTTAGGATATTGACCAAAATACTCCAAGGTTTTCAAATTTGAATAGCGTAAATACTCTTAATCAATTTTGCACCAGAAAGAAGTAATCCAGTCATTTTTTAAAAACTAGGCAGTATTTATCCACCAACAAATTAGTGGTATAATTTTTTTTCTAAATATAAAAAGCCTCAATATAACATACTTGCATTTGCCGCCTCACAACATCCAGTGGGTATATGATTGTTTGTCCTGTTAACCCTGCTATGGCTCCACATGCAAGTTTCGCAAAAATCGAATTTTGAGATTCATTTGGCAACGAGGTCTTCAATTTTTCATAGATAAAAAACTTTAGTCCAGCATAAGGAAGCATGCCATATAGAGTAGCACCTGTAAAGAAAAGCTTCTTAGATACCAAAACAATGAATTTTCACATAGATTATAATACCATTTCATTATATGTTAAGTCTGATTTTACCAATTTCTGTTTGACCATCAAAATACCTGAAACTTGTTGGATATTTATCAAAAAACTTAAAAATAAACACCAAAATACCTGAAACATGATTGATATCTACAGGAGAACTCAGTTTCCAAAAACCAGAATTTGCCACGACCATACCATACGTGTCATAGGACAAGACTAAGATGTTCCGGAATATGAGTGTGACGACACGGCATTAAGGCTTTGTGGGCAAGGGGATGGACATGCATAGTACCCCCTGCAGGAAGCTAGTATATAAAGGCACTGTCCTAAGGTTGGGAGGACAATCCATAAAATACACCACATTCTGAAGTTCTTTAAAATGAAAATCGCTACACAGGTAGCCAATCTGTTCATTCAACATGTATTGTGTATCTCTGCATTGCGCAAAACTATTGGCCTCTTTGCGACTCTAGGAACTAAATTGAAATTTCGTAGCAGAGGACGTGCTAAGACTGATAATTACACAAAGAGGGTTAACCAGGTGTTTATAAGACATACTCAGAAAGTTATTTGCTGGTACTTGGGTTTTCATATAACTCAGGGAATCATTCAACAACTAGGTCTTCCCTGTTCAAGCTAAATTATGGGGTTCAGCCAGCTTGTCTATATTTAATAGGATTGGAAAAAGAAATATCTAACCCAATATGGAGAGAGAGACATTTTGTCAGCACAAGATACAATATGAGAGTCATGATACATATTGGAAAAAGAAATATCCGGCCCAATATGGAGAGAGAGACATTTTGTTAGCACGAGATGTAATCCAAGATCATTACAGGTAGAAGAGCAGTGGGTTACACCACGTATTGGTTCCGCTATTAAGCTGCCTAAACTGTCTCCAAGATATCGTGGTCCATGGATAATGATAAAGAAATAGAAACTGGCAAATAGTCATATCCATCCCGTGTTACATGTTAGTGGATAGATGGTGAATTGTCTACTAAATGAAGACAAGATGACAAGATGGTTGATGGTAATGTGGAACTGCAGAGTCTTTCAGTTAACTTGGAACTGGATCATATCCTAGACATCGTGGTCCATGGATAATGATAAAGAAATAGAAACTGGCAAATAGTCATATCCATCCGTGTTACATGTTGGTGGATAGATGGTGAATTGTCTACTAAATGAAGACAAGATGACAAGATGGTGGATGGTAATGTGGAACTGCAGAGTCTTTCAGTTAACTTGGAACTGGATCATATCCTAGACATTCAAGAGACGTTGAGGATTGTGCTTTCCACCAATTTCTGGTGTCTTGGAAAGGTCATCCTTTGTGCTACTTTGGAATCTGTGTGAGTTTCAGGTGTTTCTAGACTTTGTTATCAAGGAAGATGACTGATCATTCAGTCCTCCTGGTAGTATCAAGGACCATCCTGGGAAGTCTTAGGCATGAGTGTGGACACAAAACATCAAGGATGTGTAGGCAAAAGGGCTAGTATGCCTGCACAAGACTAAGGTTCTGTGGGCATACTAACCCCTTTACATAGGAGCTAGTATATAAAGGCGTGTCCTAGAGTTGGGGCAAGAAGTCTTAGAACACATCTGCCTCTGTTATTGCTTTTGCCACTGCTTCATCGTCTTCTTCTTCTTTTCCTTCATCAGATATCTATTCTTTTTCTTTCAGAGAGAGAGAGAGAGCATGCCAGTCTTCAATGCTTCACTAGTTCAGAAGGGTATTCACATAATCTTTAAAACCAAATTTATTTTGAAAACTGAAGGAATGCATTTCTTTAAGGTTGGATTCTAGGAAGAACACCAAAACACCCTGAACTTGTTTGCCATTTACAACAATAACCCTCAGTTTCAAATGCATACTCGATGGTGGGCAAAAACAAATTTCCCATTCATTTTAATTTTGAGTTTATTTCCGATAAATTCCAAAATATAAACATCTGTGATCCAGTCTTATTCCAAGAGAAATATGCAACAATTCTTGTTGCTTACCAACTCCACGATACAAGCCTCGTATCCCACTTTCCTGCAAAGTCTTGGAAAAAAGGTGGCCAATTCCTCGATAAACTGTCGTATTTGCAGCTACATCCTTGACCTGTCAAATCAGGTACAATAAACATTGCTATCTTCCAGAAAAATAGACCTAAATGAGAGAGAGAGAGAGAGATGTGACGCAATGTGATGCGATACAATATGATATGATGCAATACACAACAAGACAATAAAGTAACATGACATACCCTACCATGCAGTTTCAAAAACAAAAGAAAGAGAAGAGTAGGTAGAGAACTATCGAACCTGATATGCCAATCTAGTTCTAGCCAAGTCTAATGGATAAGTGCAAAGGACAGCAGTCCCTCCGGCCATGGAACCAGCAAGAAGGTCTACATATGCACCAGGTGATACATGTGGATAATGATCTATTATCAACCTCCTGTATTGCTCATACGTCATAAAGTGTAAAGCTGCATATGGCACAACTCTTATCACACTAGCTCCATTTCCCCTGTAAATATGTTAACATGATATTATCTTGTGTTTTATCTTTTCTATAATGCTGCATTTGTTAGATATAATCCACTGATGCAGGTACTTACTTGTAGAAACCAGGAAATCCCTCTTTAGTGAGGATAAATCTTAATGATTGCCTAATTCCTAAACTTTGAAACTTCTGATACCTTGTCTGCATGCCAAAACCAAAACATAATAGATTAATATATGGTAAATATATATAATCCACATTTAGCACCACAAACAATGGATTAATTACCAATTGTTGATATAATAGAAACCATAGATTCTTACTACAGCATTTAAAAGCACAATTTTACCAAGACAAAGTTCCAAGGTTTTAAGCAATCTTGTGCTGTACATCCTCTTTTGCATTGAACAAAAATGTTCAGAAAGGGGAGGGGCTATATATAAGGTGGCTAAAATTGAATCTCACGATTCCCATTCCCCACCTTATAGTAGTCTAATATATTGAAATGATATAAAATGCTTGGTTGGAAGATACTATATTGCTGAGAAGGAATATTCACCTGGTATAGAATCTTGACACGCTCAAGAGGAGCAACAATCGTCTTTGCAATACCCCCCGCAGCACCCCCTGCAATGAGCTCCTTAGCGTAGACAGGAATTGTATCACTTACTGACACAAATTCACAGCTCATAGTATCCTCTTTAGAAACCCTTGTTGATGTTTCTGGAGAGATTATTGTAGCTCCAGAATCCATTTTTTATAACTATATTATTGTTAAATGTTTAGATAAAGGAGCTTATTTATGGCCCAATAAGGACAAAGATATATATAAATATATATGTATCTATGTGTACATATATATATGAATGTTTGCGGTATTTTTGAGGGAAGAATGTTCAAGATTTGAGCCTCGTTTATGTTTACGAGGCTTTAAATTAGTCTGTATCCAATTTCGCAAATTGTTTATCCCATCTGTCACATGCCGAGAAGTGGCAACAATGAATGTCTACAATTTGGAGCCTTCGGGAAACTTCGGAGACCATCCAACCTCCAAATTGAATTTTCAAGGGCAGATTAGACATCCAAAATATGCTCGATTTTAAGGATGATAAAATGCAAAAAGAACTATTGAGGTAGAAAATCAAATAAAAGAATAAGTCACTATAAACACTTCAAATGGCCCTTGATCAAAGCAAACCTGCCACAAAATCAACATACAAAATAATTTGACTTTGTGGTTAATACGATGAACAAACGTGAAAAAAAAATGCAATCAAAGCATGTCTACTTGTTAGATATCAGTTAATTGAAAATAAATGTTATACAGATGGAAAAAACGGATTCTGTCACCAGACCGTATTATTTATGTTTTTCTTCTGAGCTTATTTAACCATTATTTATTTCTATTCTAATTCTATTTTTCTTTTTATTTGCTCATCAGAACCCATGCCTCTCTCTACCATCAGCCAACCTTACTACTACTCATACTGTACATAGTTATGTCATAATTGTAAAATCATCTCAAGAGTTATTATCAATGGCAATGCCACCTCCTTCATTAAGATCACTGTTGTGTATCCTTATAAAGCCTGGAGATTTTATTTCTTCAGTATGGTTCCCATACATAGTGGTCATGCACTTCATGTTTTTAAAATCATCTCAAGAGTCAATATCATTTGTTGCGCCACTTATTCATTAACATCATTATCATGAAGCTTTAGAAAACCTAGCGGTTCTATTTTTTCAGTATGGAAAACCTGAAGTTACCCATATTTGTTATCATTATTTCGTAAGCACATCTTGGCTTGGCCTAGAGTAGTCATTCACGTATATTTTCTTTTCTCTTTTCTTTTTTCTCACAGCATTTGGCCATGTTCAATGCCTTAATTTTACTGACACATGGACTTGGGTTTCTACTCTCACTGGGGTCGCTAAATTATTAGATGGCCCAATGGAATGTAGATATGACCTTCTATTCTCCATTAAACAACCTTACCAACAGAGATATACACATTTAGGCACTCTGCCTATCAAATTCAAACTTGGGATTTTCACAATGAAATAAAGAAGACAAACAAGAGTAGGAAGCTCTCCTATAATGCAAATGGTTAAAAAGATGGAATGTGGATGAGCACTCCGGGAGAACATGACTATGAAGAACACTGAACAATGCCTTGTGAACACACTAGCCAACAAATGTAAAGGAGATACAATGCATACAAAATTGGAGTATTGTCAGACTCACATCAAACTGATATGTTGGGAAATCTACAGTAAATGTCAGGGAGCATGCACCCAATAGTACATGATCCATTCAAAGCATGAAAAACAATCTTTCTCTTCTCTATAAATGGAGTCAGCATCTCATAATCGAGAATGGATCATACAGAGAAATAAAGAGTAAATCAAATTTCCGTGTTGTCAAAATCTAATGTGTAAAGAGCACTTTACACTCCAATGTAAAGAATATGCCACTGTTCCGGAATGCATCCTAATCTAGATCATTCAATGTGCCAATCTCATACAAACTCCTCCAACAAACTCAATTTTCGAAATACAGGAAGAGACTCTTTATAGCGCATGCCTTAGTAGACCCAAAGAGGTTGCAACCATAATTGTGTGTTAGAAAAAAATAAAATAAATTATACTTTGCTAAAATGGAGTTGTGTGCATTATCTTTTCCATTGGAAAAGGATATTGTATCTATAAAAACAGAAGTTTGGGTTTTCCGATGGAGGAAATGCATTAATCACATCACAAAACAAAATTTGTAAACCTACCTGAGAAATTTATAATGCCTGATAATCATCCGCGGAAATCCAGTAACAGGACCTCTCAGAGAGTATGAAGATAAGTAATCTCCCTCTAAAACAGAGGAAGCCCAACTTCAATTCCTACCATGTGGTCAGGCCCAGGCCCAGGCCCGTCCCCATCTCGTTAGAATATATTCATTGTCACGCTAATACTCTCTCTATTTTTCTGGCTAGGACTAAAGAAAAGCTTACAAACCCTAAGACGAAAAGAATAGGCAAGCAAAGTCTCTCTTGCTCTCTCGAGAAGCCTTGCTTTACTTAAAAAGGATGTTAAGAGCACATGGATGTGTACCTGATACGCGCACCATCGTAATCATCATCAGAGGAAGGAGCAGAGCAGATCCAGAGAACACCATGGTAGCAGAACAGAACAGAACAGAGGATCACAAGACTCTTCCTTCATTTAGTCGTCATTTATATGTATGTATATGTATATGTACATATTAGTTGTAATTTATATGTATATACGTATACGGTATATATATGTCATATACATATACATATACATATACATGTATACATGTATATGTATATCATATACATATACATATGATATGTATATATGTATAACAGTATATGTATATCATATATGTATATGTATATGTGAATGTGAATGGCTATGTGTATCTATACCATATAATGTATATACATATATACATACACATACATATACATATAGATGGTATATATATCCATATGTATGTATGTACACATGTACATCATGATATCTGTATATATAATATATACATAGACACATACATATACGTATGGATGGTATGTATATACATCCATATGTATGTATGTACACATTTATACATATCTATATATGTATATATACATACATATACAAGTGTTCCATGGAAGCCCTCTTCTTAAGAATGGAGTAATTTGGGTGAAACCCCTCCCAGAAGCTAACTTCTCTCAAGTTAGGGAAAAATATGAATGGATCATATGGATATGATGGCGAACTATAACCTCCTATTGCCGCTTGCGGGAGCTTCATATGTATATCGTTGGCTTAGATGTTGCCCCCCCAATCGGTGGCATACGTTTTAGCCCCTCAATTGTTGATACATGGGCACAGATTGTTGATACATGGGCAAATGCTGACAAATTGGAACACGGTTCGAAACAGTTGAGATTTGGTGGATTAACTATTTGTTTATAGTTTTGCATTGATAACATTGCCCCCCCCAATTGGTCGCATACGTTTTAGCCCCTTGATTGTTGATACATGGGCACATGCTGACAAATTGGAAGACGGTTCCAAACAGTGGAGATTTGGTGGATTGACTATTTGTTTATAGTTTTGCATTGATAACATTGGGTATATGCCATGTTTTGACAAAAGAACAAATTCCCATGTGACATGTTATCAAATTAGCTACCATAACCCAAGAATGTGCATCTTTGTGAAACTTCAAACGATGGGACCATTGCAATAATTACTATAAGCCCAATTCAATAGGAAAAGTTAAAGGCTTCAAGGAAGTTTGTTTTTTTCACATCTCTCCACTTATAATGGTTAATGTACTTCTCAAATGTAAGTCCAATGCATTTGTTGTTTTTGGACTCTCTTGCTAGCTTATAAATAACATGAAATACATCTACCATGTAGGGAGGAAGCCCCACCAGAATGGCAATTGATTGCATCCAATCATGTATACTCCTCTCATCCTTGAATAGGCTAAATTCTTAATGCACTCACTAATATTGTTTGATAATATTGACATGATTGGCGGAGTTACCAACTCGCAAATTGCCCTCAATACCAACATATAGTGGTTTTTGCCTTTTATCATCTTTCCCCGCTCTTTCTCCGCTTCCGCTTCCACTTGTGCTTGCATCAGAACTATGTATATACGTTTGTATCCTTTTACTAGTTTTGAAGCATGGCAATTGAACATAGTAATAGATAGTCCTATCCATTAAACAAACATTTCCAATAATTATCTTTGGTTATGAAATATGTTTCCAATATTGCATGTCCATTGAGATGTACAAACATTTCTAATTTTGTTCATTGGCCATTGATCTAGTTGACAAACCACACGTTGTAATAAATACGCTCTACAAAATTGTATCATCACCATCATGATTCCAAATATAGAGAAACTCATGTGCAACAATTTGAAACAATCCAATTTGTATTATTACTTAAGAAACATATTATCCCACATGGCTTCGCCTAATATCAAGATTTGCAATATTGTCATGATTATACAAAATCACATAGGTTTAGAGACCATGACTCTCTCAATCTACACGTTAAACTTTAACCATTACATTATCACATGAGATATGAAAATGATCACAACTAGTATTGTACATATTTTCATTATGTGACACTCTATGCTATGCTTATTTTAGTGCATTATGTAATAGTTATACATGATCAATAAGTAATAAGCATCAATGATATGCAAGTGAGAGCATGCATCACAACTAGGTGGTACAGATGCATATGACTATGAGTACTACATATAGGAAAGACCGCCATGCTATCAAACCAATTATAGTTCAATGTCAATCTTCGGTATATAACCTTGTACCTTTTGTTCTTCTATAATAAAATTCTTTTCCTTATTTTCCTATCTCAATCAAGTATTGTTTTTACCATACAAAGCTTTTCCCAAAGCTTTGGACTCCATCAATCAACAAGAGCACATGCACATATTGTCAAAGCTTGATTGCCTCACAACCAAGTTTCTTGCATTAGAATAAGGGAATCAAAGGTTGCTTAGAGGCCTACAATACATGAGTACTTATAAAGTCATAACAATATGAGTTATCCCCATGGGTCCACTAACTAGAAGCAAAAATATTATTTATTACAACAAGTGTTCGGAGTACAAAACTCCCTCAAGCAATCAAAAGTCAATTTCCCAATGAGGTATGGAAATACGCAACCTCAAATTTCATGATTCTTGATTCAAGACCATTTGGCAATTCAAATGTATCGAAGAAAATACACAATTAATGTTGTTTGACTTGGATTAGGCAAAATTTTGTTTACATATATGAAACAAGTGTAGTTCATACCATTGCTCGAGAAGAGGTTGTTCTTACGAGAAGATTTTGATAGCTATATTAAGGAACTTCCATCAAACTTCAAAAGTAAACAATATCTAAAGCTTCATAGATATGAGGATGAATATAAACAAAATCTAAAGAGATTGGCTTAGGTTGACTCATGCAATAGACTTTTTCCTTCTAGTATGTCACATTCCATGGGATAAAGAAGCTTTAATGGATGACTTTTGAAATGGGCTATGCAATTATGTGAAGGATTTTCTCCTTTCTTCTATGAAGTTCCCACCCAAATCTCTTACATATTTTCTGAAATGCTTTGGACACCAACAAGTATTATCTCCTAGATTAAAGCAGAAATATTCCTATAGAGATCAAGGTAGTACCTTGTTGAGGACCATTTTCTAATGCTGAGAAACAATTCTATTTTTGGTCCTCTAATTAGTTATAGTAATACTAATAGGCCTAGTAAGCCAACCCACAAGCATAGTTTTCACATTTTGAGCAACAAAAATGAGTAAGTCCAACCCAAAATTGGAACCATTTTATTGGACAATTCATGTTCCCTAGATTCAATTCAAGTCTAGTGTTGGTTCTATTTCACCAAATCAAATTATGATTTTTTTTGTTGCATAAGTTGAGCTTAGTAAATCGAGATGTCATTGTTGACACTCAGTATGGTGTCTAGTCGACTATTGTTAAGTGGTCGGCTGGTCGATTGTGTAGGCTTATGCGGAATGTGTATGTTGATATTGTTGAGGAACAACAAGGATAGAGACGTTGTATTACAAGGAGGAGGTTCTTCCTATTAATACATGAGTGGGCTTTGAACACGTTCGCATTCAGAAGTGGAATGGTTGCGCATAATTGGAAGGATAAGGAATATTCCATTTGATTTAAGGGTTTTTTTAACAATTTCAAAAAACATGTGATACATGTATCACATGTGCACAAAGATTCAATGGAAAAGCTTAAAATCTCACCATTTTATAAAATTGAAAAATCACAAAAAATCACAAAAAATCACAAAATTCACAAAGTTATGCCATGTTAAATTACCATAAAAATAACAACTCATGTTGTTGGCAACAAACAATAATCATGTAAAGAATCGGGTATGATTCTTGTGTAGTGGAAGAGATGTGTGTTATGTGTATGTGTGAGAGGAATTAGAGGAGAGATGAGAGAACACAAGATAAATAGAAAAAGGAATACTCAAGAAGAAAGTGAATATTTCACAAGTAGAATAAGAATTACAAAATGTAGCATAACAAGGAGTCACAACCGACTTGTATGAAGTATGAGGAGGGTGCTTTATACAGAGTTACCCTCTCTCTTCATTAACTTACAACAACCATTCTCTCTCTTGGGGAATGTAAAGACTCATAGTCATGGGGAATATGTAACTCATTAGTTATGTGTCATAGAATATGATTCTATGACACATAGTTAATGTGTAGAGAGTAGTGGTGTGACTCTTGACCTTTGAGTAATCATGGATTCTCAAAAGGTGTGTTCACACGTTGCACTATGTTGAGCTTGATTCTCAACACAACCAACATATATATGGCTTGATTTAACTTTATACAGACTAGTTTAAGTAATTATTAAAATGTTGAATACAATTATTATATTAAAAATAATATCTTTATTTATTGTATTAATATAATATTAAATAATATAGACATTATATTGAGGGAGCTTCTGTTTAGAGAGGAGTTTATGTTTAGAGAGGAGCTTATCAGTTTTTTATGTTAGCCTAAGCACATAACTTAAAGAGCTCTGTGTGGACCTTAAGCCATGAGTGAAGACTCATCGTTCTCGATTGAAGAATATTGTTTGTCATTAGACTCTTCATTTTCTACCGAAGAGTATTGTCTGTCGACAGACTCACCATTTTCTATTGACGAATATTGTCTGTCGACAGACTCACCATTTTCTATCGAAGAATATTGTCTGAGCTCATCTTCACCTACAACGAATGTGAATAATGACACATGTGAAGAGTTCTCTATTGAAGAATACGATATTAATAAAGATACGAAGAATGAAGGTAGTGCCAATGAAACATCGAATATCATGGGCGATGGTCACAACAAAGAATTGGATAGTAACAAGGTTACACTAACTTCTATGTAGGAAGAGAAATCTGGAAGCCTTATGAATATTAGAAGAATCCCACGAAGAATTCGTCTAGCTAGATTTAACTTGGTGACATCAGATAAGAAGATTGGATTTGATGTCAAAAAAATATGTTGTGCCCGTGGTTGTATATCTATGATTGGAAAATCAAAGTTGCGAGAATTAAGGCGATACTATTTTTCGATGACTGGTGATGAGCAAGACACTTACCTCGGGTCACATATGCAACTAGTGTCCGACAAATGTACGGGGATCAAAGTATCATTCGAGTATTATATCTTCCATGCGCAACAGATATGTAGAGTTGCATTCAAAATTGCGTTATGTGTTAGTAACATGCAGCTAAATAGAGTACAACAACGTCTACTTAGCGGGGATTAGATGCTCAATTGTAAAGAGGTTCCAAGTATGAAAGGTGCAATTGGAAGACATGCTATTGGTTGGATGAAAAGTTACTTTCAGTTAAATTGTGAAGTAATGCCCACTATAGGTAGGATGCACCTCTCTGACAATTACACATGTCGGGAAGTTTATGATGTCTATCGATATGATATGGTGGGCTCACGTAATAAATTTGTCACATATAGCCAATTCACAAGATTATGGAGAGCTCAGTTTTCAAATGTTATCATTCCACGTAAAGTACGCATGGGGTATTGCTCCATTTGTGCAAATCTTAAAAGTTTGACTAAAGGTGCAAAGACACCAATGGAAAAGGATATGAGTAAGAAATTACTATAGGAGCATCGTGAGGCACAATCGTTAGAACAAAAGAAGGCGATGCATCATAGAGAGAAGTGTTTGAAGAGGCCCGAACATTACATGTGCTTAGTGATAGATGGCATGGACCAGATGAAGACGTGCTTGCCGCATATGCGGAGGCTCCCCAAAGACGTCAATGATGAGTGCCTTGTTCAAAATTATGCACTTGGTGGGATGCTTGGCTTATAATAGGTCAGTTGGACCTCACATCTTCATTACATACCCCAATGTTCACAATGACCCTAACCTAATAGTTACAGTGATTCACTGAGTTTTGATGTCTTGGGGCCAACCGTTCCCCCCTGTTCTATACATTCAATTGGACAATACTGCTAGAGAGAACAAAAATTCAATTGTGTTTGGCTATCTAAGTATGTTGGTCAACCAATGATTGTTTAGAAAAGTGAAAGTCAATTTTCTTTTGGTTGGCCACACACATGATCATATAGATAAGATGTTTAGCACATTCTCCAGACAGTTGTCTCGGCATGATGCTTTCACATTACCTAAACTATTTGATGTCATTTGTGATGCATATACACCACGCCCAAAAGTGTTACACTTGAAGGAGGTATATGACTTTAAGAGATATATATCAAATGGGGGTGTTGGGAATGTTAAAGTGCTCGCCAAGTTAAACAATATAAGCTTCAATCACATTTTTATGATAAAGAAAAAGGAAATAAGTGGTTCTATGCTTTTGTATGCTAAACAATATTTATCTTTTACAACATGGGAACCTGAAGGTGGTTGCCAGTTATTACTTTGTATGTCGAGTACAATTGTCCATGGAGCTAAACAAATGCCAATTGAGAAGAAAGGACAGTGGCATAGTGACTTGGTATCAGAATAAAAACGGTTATGGCTCCAAGCCTTAGAAGAAAAAAGAAAGCATATTGAGGCCGCCAAGAAATATGCCGCACAACAAGACACGTCATGGTGGGATGTATTTTTTAGTGACCAGAAAGGAATTATAGACAATTGTGTATTTGGTGATAATTGGAATTTGGAAACGCCATTCACATGGTCGCTACAACATGATCCTGTAAATAAAACTCTGGAGCAACCAACAAAGGCGATTAATGATAGTTTGGTCCATCCACAACAAAGAGACATTTATGTGGGACCAAGGATGACCAAAGCAGGCGAAGCTAGATGGCAATGCAATTTGCAAGAGCTCGCGACGGGGATGTTGATTGCAACGCCGACTGATGAGAACTCACATGGCCACCAATTTTGGGTTGGTAAAATTCTAGAAGTGCTAATGCATGAAATAGAAAACACGATCAAGTCTATAAACGTTCATTGGTACAACACTAGAAGTGCAAATGCTTTTACAGGTAAGTATACATTGGAGATGATTGAATGCCCAATGACAAGGGGAGGTAGGATGAGGAAGCGAAACATTCGTAACACATCGACCCTTGATATCTTTGATGTGGATATCATTGTGTACGACTTCACGCTTACAAAAGCCGGACGATTAAGGAAGTCAACAATAGATATAATAAAAGAAAAATTACCAGGTCTACAAGGTGGCTTGAGTCGAAGGCAAAGGAGATTTGCTGCATATAATCTAGAGTCAAACCATTTGGTTTATGATGAAGATAATGCACTGATTGGTACATCCGAGGATGACAAGGAGGAATCGTCATTGTATATTAGTTATATTAGTGATTCTCCGTAAAGGAGTGATCATGAATGTATTTTTGGCTATTAAGTGTAACTACATTCCGCTTGTAACAAATCGAGTAATATAAAAGCATGTGTTTTGAATTCTTATGATTTCTAAAAAATCGTTTCTTATAAAATAACATTGGTTGTGAAGTTTGTGATATAAATTGAGAATGTAACTTTTTGAAATTCCTCTTTTTTTATTCACTTCTAAATCACGAAAATAGTGGATTTTTAACCTTTTTCATAGTATATTTGAACATGTATGATACTAGTATCATTGTGTTTTGTAAAATAATTGAAAAAGCCCTAAAATCAGCCAAAATATTCCTTATCCTTCCATTTATGCGCGATCCTTCCACTTGTGAACACGAACGTGTTTAGGGAAGATGGTGAAATATCTTCCCTAGAGGATATTAAGGATGAGATTAAAAGCGACATGGAATTAGCGAAAACCGGTTGGGTTGATGTAGTAAAACGTAATATTAAAAAGGAGCTAAAGGATGAACATAATGTAAACACTACCCTTGAGGAGGAGAAAATGCGTCAAGCTTGACACCTAAATGTACGAGTCATTGGGCTCAAGGAAGGGGCATCTCCCGACGAAGATGCACAAACACTAGGGAAAATACGTGACACTACTAGGAAGAGAGCTTTAGTCCTTCAGTTTAAGGACTTAGGATCTAGAATCAAATTTTTTTAAAAGCGACTAATTCTTCGAGGATTGGGTGGGGACCCTATCTACCTCGATGAAGACCTCACCAATATGCAAATTGAGCATTGTAAAACCTATATGCCACGAGTCATACAAGCTCATAAAGAAGGGCATCATGCTTTTTACCGAGATGGACGTGTGATAATAAATGATCGTGCCGCCAATTGACGGTGTGTGGCCCATGTGACAGACAATAAAATTAGGATGACTTTATGGATCTGTAACAGTGCACTTTGGACACACGTTGGATGTCTAGAGGATATTTTGAAGGTATCTGATATACTTTTCTTAGTAGAAACACATCACTCAAGGGGACGTCTTCCTCGTAGGAGATTTCAATGCGAGAACCCAATCCCGACAATGCACAATATTTCAGATGGATAAAAACCTAGAAATGGTGAATGTTGACCCTTTAGCCATAGGCATAACACATACATCAAAAGATCAAGGTGCGGACGCCACACGCTTTGGCCATCATCTACTTGAACTTGGAAGTCGACACCAGATGATCATATATAATGGATTAGCCGAGTGGCCAAGCTCGGAAGAGCTCACATGTTTCCTGCATGGAGGAGGAGAAAGCACAGTTGATTATCTAATAGGACGCCTTGAAGCTACCCACATGGTCAACTCCTTCCGGGTGGCCCCATGCCCTATTGGTGCAGACCATAGGTTCCTATACTTTGAGCTAAAATGCGACACCTCCAATGCCACCAACTCTAGTCAACCAAACCATCACACCATAATACATTTCACGCATGAGCTCTCTGACATCTACTCCGGACATGTTCAAGCCCATCTCTCCTCTTTTGATTCTTCCTTGCCTTTAGAGAACCTCACTACAAAACTCACACATCCTTCACTCAACAGCAATTAGTAGCTTCCCGTACACGAAACACTCCAGTAAAGTAGAACAGGGTCTATGCCACAAAACAAGTGGTATGATGAGGATTGTAGAGATTTGTATAGACAACTTAAAGTGTCGCAACTTAGTGGAACTATTTCCTCAGTACAGGCTCGCAAAGAGATGCGCAAGATGACACATCGTAAAAGATGAGCTTGGGAAGCATCTCAATATTGGGAACTCTACCACATGCTCATGAGTATGGACTGCGCCCTTGCATGGAAGAGACTACGGGAACCGGAACCACAAACACCCATCAAGGATCCCAATATTTGGCACACATATACAGAGAGACTCTACCATGTCCAGAACCAACCACCCATTCCAATGCCTTCCACACCTCGACCTACCATAGGGACACTTTTCAAGACCTCTAGGGTCACAAAGGTCATAAAAAAATTACAACATAGGAAATCCATGGACCACACAGGATTGCGAGCCGAGCATATCATATATGCTCGAGAGTGACTAGCCCTCATTCTTACTCTAATCTTCAACCGCACCCTTGCCGAGGGTTTTCCACCACAATGGACCATGAACACAGTGGCCCCTATACATAAAGGACGGGATCCAATGAACCCAAATACATATAGGACCATTATGATAGGTCACACGCTCGCTAAACTATATGGTGCAGTAATGGAAATAGAGCTCATCGATGATATGGAAACATTAAGTCTTCGAGCACTTGAGTAAGTTGGCTTTAGACGAGCCTTCTCCACTATTGACCATATCTTCACACTTAGGTGCTTAATTGACCAGACGAAAGCTCGTAAGAAGAAACTATATTGTTGCTTTGTGGACTTCCACAAAGCCTTTGACATAGTTCCTAGGGAGAGGTTGTTTGATAGACTTAAAGTTTTGGAGACACCAAATGACATGATCTAGGCCATTTATGCTCTATATGAGCAAGTCTCTGGGTGTGTAAGATGCCCAAGTGGCCTATCTGATTGCTTCACCAGCACCATTGGTGTAAAACAGGGTTTCCCCCTATCACCGACCCGGGGGCTTCATTGTCAAAACTTGTATGATAGCACGTGAGTTCATCAAAGGGGTTTTAATTAATCAGTGAGATACAGAATATATATAAGGGCATTAATAAAGATTTGAAAATATATTTACATAAGGGTATTATCAATTATGCTAGAAAAAAAATTACATTAGCTCGTGAAATATTAGATATTTCAATGAGATAGTAAAGAATATATTATGCACGCAATACTCAAATTTGGAGTAGCATACATACATACATAAATACATACATACATACATACATACATATACATGCAAGCATCCATATATACCTACATTCAAACATTACATCCATGAATATGTATATACATACATTACACCCATTTATACATGCATACTGACTAAACATAAATATATGCACAAATATATATATATTTCCAAAAAAACCTCCTTCCATTAGTTATAAAATTTTACAGATGAGATTAGTATATACAAATCCCTTTTGGGAGACGATAGGTCCATCTTATGTGGATGCCCACCGACTCAATAGAGGGGGAGGACGACCATTGTTGGATGAAGGCTAGTCGTTGTCTTTTGTTGAGAATCAAGCTCAACTTGATCTACTGTGTGAACTCACCTTGAGAGTGAATAGACACTCCAACGGTCAAGAGTCACCATTAAGTCACCTCTTTGTATTCTAGCATTTAGTATGAGTCATAGAATCATATTCTATGACACATAACTTATGAGCTTTCACATTCCCCATGCTCCACGAGCCTTGTAGTTAATGAAGAGAGAGGGTGACTATATAAAGCACCGTCCTCCCACCTTGTATTGTGTTGAGTCTTTCTCCTTTGTTAATATACTTTTACCTTGCGTATTCTCTGTGTTTCACTCTCTCTCTCTCTCTCACACACACACACACACACACACACACACAACTCACATCTCTTCCGCTTCACAAGAATCCATCTCTTGATTCTTTACATGGAATCAGAGCAATTTGGTAGCTCGATCTAGCACATTCGCCTCATCGTGATCATGTGTTGTGCTCCACGCTGACGACCAAGAACCGGTTTATCGCTATCGTAGCTTTGCTACATAGCTCGCATTCGAAGAGAGAAGAAGAATCAACATAATGAATACTCAAATGGGGAGCGCTTACCCTACCGAGAAGTTGGATCGAAACAACTTCGCATCTTGGGAGTACAAAATGCACCAATACCTTGTCGGACAAGGCTATTGGAGCTACATCAAAGGAGCGCATGAAGACCGACCTGCCGAAGCGACTCCCGGATACGCGACATGGGAGCAAGCCGCAAGCCGCGTGATGTATTGCTTGGCGACATGTGTTCACGATCACATGCTTGGCTACATTCGCGAAGCCAAGATGCCGAAGGAGGCATGGGAAAATCTACGAAAGATTTTCGCGGCGAACAGGACCGCGAGGAAGCTTCAACTCCGCAAAGAGTTGAACAACATTCAACAAAGGGACATGTGCATCACGACATACACCTCAAAGATCAAGGAGCTTTGCGATTCGCTCGGCTCAATAAGCGTAAATATCGATGATGATGAGATGGTTCAAATATGCCTCGGTGGCCTCGCACCACGGTTCGGCGCGATGCGAACCGCCGTTCTAGCACGGGAGAAATATCCCTCCTTCTTCGAGCTCCAATCAATGCTATTGGTTGAAGGAAACCACGTGCGTACAAGGAGTAATGAGTCGGACAGCTACATGCTCTACACGCACTCTAACGGAGGAAGAGGACGTGGACAAGCGAGAGGCCGATTCAGCCAAGGACAAGGCGGACGAGGTCTGACCTACGACGACAACTCCCAATTTTGGCCGCAAAATGGAGGCCAACGAGGAATCTTCGCAAGAAGGGGGAGCTTCCACTCCGGCCCGAGCCGTCAAAACGCAACTGAATGCGGATATTGCGGAAAGCTCGGCCACCACGAAGAAGAGTGCCGAAAGAAGATGCGTGAATCAGTTTCCACAAGCCGACAACTCACGAATTACGCACACAATTCCGACTACGAAGAGTATAGTGGAATGTACGGGCACAACTCCGACTACGAAGATCGTGGCGGAATGTACGCACACAACTCCGACTGTGGCAGAATGTTCATAATGAAACATAGAGCAAACTGTATGTCGGCCTCTACCTCAACTAGTGCCTTTGGCCCGGAAGACGTATGGTTCGTCGATTCTAGTGCCTTGAACCATATGACATCGCATCAAGAATGGTTCCGAGAACTTCAAGAGCCGAACCGACCCGGGTATGTTGAAACCGGAGACGACACTACGCACCCGATTCGGCACATCGGCAATGTTCCGTTCGGAAAAGAAGGTAAGCAAAATTACATTAAAAATGTCTTGCATGTACCGACCATTACGAAGAATTTGGTCTTGGTCGGCCAAATTGTAGAGCAAGGGATGCAAGTTCGATTTAATCAAGGCGGTTGCTTCATCGAAAAAGAGGGCCGACTCATCGCACGCGGACGAAGAGAGGGTCGAATGTTCATTCTCGACTCACACGAGATGAAATCGGCCATGTTTGCAAAGGGCATTGAAGCTGACTCCGACATAGAGTTATGGCACAAGCGGATTGGCCATATAAATCTCCAAAAGCTCAAAGCAATGAAGTCGAAAGGAGTCGTCATCGGACTCTCAACATTCAAAGAGAAGGAGATTGAAGGTGTATGCGAAGCGTGCCAATTCGGCAAGCAACACTGACACCCATTTCCGAAGGAGCGGAAAGTGAGCAAAGGCGTACTCGACGTAATTCATTCCGATGTATGGGGTCCGGCTCAAACGACGACATTCGGTGGATGCCGATATTACGTGCTCTTCATTGACGACTTTCTAGGCACACTTGGATCTACCCGATGCGGCAAAAGAGCGAAGTGTTCGGACACTTCCAAACTTTCAAGAATGAAGTCGAGAAAGCCATGGGCAGACATGTACGTTGTCTTCGATCGGATGGCGACAAGGAGTACTTCTCGGACGACTTCACGGCGTATCTCCTAAAGGAAGGAATTCGGTGAGAATTCACTTGCCGACACACTCCGCAACAAAACGGAGTAGCCGAGCGCAAAAATCGGCACATCCTCGAAGTAGCGTGGGCCATGATGAACGAGAAGCATATGCCCAAGTCATATTGGGCCGAAGCTGCAAATACGACCGTCTACCTAATGAACCGGTGCACAACATCCGGCGTGCACAAGGTCACTCTGCACGAAAAATACTTCGGAAAGAAGCCGGACTTATCGCACATTCGGATATTCGGCGCGATAGCATATGTGCACATCCCCGACGAGAAGTGTCAAAAGCTTGACCCGAAGTCAGAGAAATGTATCCTCGTAGGATACTCACCGAGCAAAAGGAGTACAAGTGCTACAACCCTTCAACTTCAAAATCTCGAGTAAGTCGAGACGTCGTTTTTTATGAGTTCGCATCCTGGTACGCACTAGAGACAACTCCGACTCCGACTCCGCTCGACCCAGAATTCGCCGAACAAGAGATCAAGGATGAAGAACGCCTTACATGCATATTCGAAGAAAGTCCGATCACGACCTGATTGAGCGGACCACAAGAGCCTTTGAGCGATCAAAGCACATCACGGCCTAGCCCGAAGATGGACAAAGGCAAGGCGAAAATGTCAGAATACGAAGATGATCGCTTCAACGACGATGAGTCAACTCACTCACTCGACAGTGAGTTCGGCGGTTTCGAGGTACCAATCGGAGCTAAGAATGCCCTCATCTCTGCAAATGAAAAACTCCGCCGCTCCACCCGTGAAAAGAACCCCATAAGCCGATTTGGCTACAACAATTATATGGCGTACCATTACGCCTTTATGATGAAGGTAGCAACAGTACGGGATCCGGAAACCTTTTCGGAAGCCGCGAAGGACCCGCGATGGATCGAAGCAATGAACGAGGAGATGCAGGCACTACGGAAGAACGAGACGTGGGATCTCGTTCCCACCTCACCACACAAAAAGGCGATCGGATGTAGATGGATCTACAAGGTCAAGTATAACACCGATGGCTCCGTAAACTGCTACAAAGCTCGACTCGTAGCGAAAGGATACGCCCAAACGCACGGAGTTGACTACGAGGAGACCTTTGCCCCGGTGGCCAAGATGACAACGGTGCGGACCGTAATTGCGCTTGCCGCGGTGAAAGGGTGGCACCTCCATCAAATGGACGTCAAGAACGCCTTTCTACAAGGCGAATTAGAAGAGGAGGTGTACATGATACAACCACTTGACTTCAACTTGAGCACCCATTCGAAAGTTGTATGCTGACTCAAGAAGCCACTCTACGGCCTCAAACAAGCACCGCATGCTTGGCATTCGAAGATAACGCAATATCTTCATTAAATCGAATTCCGTATGTCAAAATCGGACAACTCCCTCTACATACGAAGCGATTCCGCAAGTCCGATCGTCATCATCTTATATGTGGATGACCTAGTCATTGGAGGTGAGCATCTCGTCGAAATCAATAAGGTCAAATCCCTCCTTTCCGACAAGTTCGAGATGACGGACATGAAGGAGCTCCACTACTTCCTCGACATCAAGGTAATTCGGACTCCTACCGGAATCATGATCTCTCAACGGCACTACATCCTCAACTTGTTATACAAGTTTGGAATGGCTGAGTGCAAATCCGTGGCAACTCCGCTCGATCTCAAACTTGATGCGAACTCTGGCACCAAAGCGTGTGAGCCGACTCAGTATCAGCAACTCATCGGGAGTCTCATCTACCTCACTATCACTCGACCCGATCTTAGTTATCCAGTCGGTCTCCTTAGTCAATTCATGCAAACACCGCATGATACTCACTTGGATTGCGCTAAACGAGTTCTACGATATGTGAACGGCACAATGGATTGCGACATCCTCTACAAGACTGCGATGCCAATACGACTCGAGGGGTACACCGACGCCGATTGGGTCGGCTACAAAGCCGATAGAAGATCAACCTCCGGATTTGTTTTCTCCCTTGGCAGTGGAGCAATATCCTGGAGTAGCAAGAAGCAGCCTATCGTCGCTCTTTCGAGTACGGAGGCGTAATACAGGGGCGTTACCGTAGCTGCGTGTGAAGCCGTATGGCTCAAGAGGATTTTGAAGGATCTGGGCTTACCCATCAAGGATCCGACTTCCCTGTACTACGACAACATGAGCAATATCTATCTGGCTCGGAACCCGGTGTTCCACGCGCGGACAAAGCACATCGAAGTGCACTATCACTTCATCCGAGAGTGCGTTCTAGCTAGCGATGTCGACCTACAACACGTTAAGACAAATCTTCAAACGGCTGACATCTTCACTAAAGCCTTAGGAGCCGACAAGCTGTGGCACTTCATGACCGATCTCGGATTGACGATCCCTGACCTGCCAAGCTTGAGGGGGAGTACTGAAGACATTATGCAATAACGCGTGGATTCCGCAAGCCGCGCACACTATGCAACGAAGTCGCGAAGAGCCGATCTACCTCGCAAAGCCGCGAAGAAAGACGCAAGCCGAAGCACAGACTTCGCAACTACGCACAACGCAAGCTGGAGCACGGATTCCACAACTCCGCACAAAGTGAGTCGACACGAGTCGACGCGGACTCCGGAACGCGAGTCGAAGCGGATTTCAGATACAGTCTGAAACCGACCCGAGTTTAGCTTGAGGGGGCGTGTTGAGAATCAAGCTCAACTTGGTCTAGTGTGTGAACTCACCTTTAGAGTGAATAGACACTCCAATGGCAAGAGTCACCATTAAGTCACCTCTTTGTATTCTAGCATTTAGTATGAGTCATAGAATCATATTCTATGACACATAACTTATGAGCTTTCACATTCCCCATGCTCCATGGGCCTTGTAGTTAATGAAGAGAGAGGGTGACTATATAAAGCACCCTCCTCCCACCTTGTAGTGTGTTGAGTCTTTCTCCTTTGTTAATATACTTTTACCTTGCATATTCTCTATGTTTCACTCTCTCTCTCTCTCTCTCTTACACACACACATAACTCACATCTCTTCCGCTTCACAAGAATCCATCTCTTGATTCTTTACATCTTTCAACTCCATCGGAGTCACCCTTGAGGCCATCATATTGGTTCTTTAGAGTGGCTACCACTTCACTCCATATCTCTTGCATTAACACAATTGGTTGCACGGTTTGGTTGGAGAAGACCCGTCTACACCGTTGTTTCCATAGAATCCAAAGAGTTATTGGGCTGACCAATTCCAACACAACTTGAGATTTGGCATTGATAGGAGTTGAGTGGACATTGTCGATGGTGGAGAAAAAAACCTCTTGTACTTTTATAACCAAAGTCATCCCCTCTTCCTGATTCTCATATCTGTCAACTAGGGCTTGCCATGATAGCCAACATACATTCCCCCACTTGATTGAGCCTTGCACCTGGCATAATTGCAATAAGCGGCCAACCCCCCGCCATATTCGATGGGACTCTGGGCAGTCCCATAGAGCATGTCGTATTGATTCTACTACAGTTGGACACACTACACAATTAGGAGAGCTGAGGTTCCCACACTGCCATGCACCAACCGGTAGTGACTTATGTATTAACAACCATTGGAAAGTGGTGATTCGCCTCAGGTGTTGTTGTTTTCAGAGTTTCTACCAAAACTTGGTGATAATTGTGTTAGGAACATGATATGTTTTCCAAACCTTTGCAGCTACCGGATCTCAGGCAGATTGAGCGGCTATAATATGGCAACCCAATCTAGTTGTGAATTGAAAGAAAGGGATAGGTTTGCTTCCTTGCCCTGCATAAGGATCACACCATGTCCATTGCAAAGGGTCCCAACTGACCTTATGTAGTCATGTGTTTTCATGAGTACATATGTGCCAATCTGGTTGTACTTTGATCGGATCAGGATCTACAATCCATTTATGCCCAGTATATGCTAGTACTCGAATTGCCTTACGTTGTGTTGATGCCTCGTTGTCCTGCAGTTTAGAGCCTTCGATCCTGTCCGGTGTGTCCCTACCTCTTGGGAGCAAAGAGCCCTCCTCCTTTTCGCCTATCCATTTCTCCGTTGTCGTCCTTTGATGAGCAACTTCCCTAATGAGTAGAGCGTTAATGATTTTAGATCTCATAGCCCATCCGCCCCTGATTCCATGAAGGATGTTGGCTTGGTCTTGCATTAGCAATGACATAAACCGTCTCCAACATTCGATACTTTTTCCTGGACCTTCCGACATGTATCCTCATGTATATATTACCATATGTAAATATGTACATACATGCATTACATACTACATATTAGAATCAGCCATATATATTGACATACATATATACATAATACATACATAAAAATTACATATTACATATATACATACACATCCTTACAAACATATTTTATATATTACATATTACACACATATATTATTATACACACAATTATATACAAATGCAAATATACCAACCAAACACAAAAAAATAAATTACATATTAATATACACACATTCCATACATACAATACAATATGTACATACATACACACACAAACATAACACACATGCATATATACCTACATTCATATATCACACATCGCACATGCATATATACCTACATTCAAACATTACATCCATGAATATGTATATACATACATTACACCCATTTATACATGCATATTGACTAAACATAAATATATGTACAAATATATATTACCATATGTAAATATGTACATACACATACATACATGCATTACATACTCATACGGATTAGAATCAGCCTTATATATTGACATACATATATACATAATACATACAATAAAATTACATGTTACATATATATGTACACAAATGCATATATACATACAAAACACACAAAAAATAATTACATATTATATATATACACATACACATACATATTAATACCTAAGATTACATACTATATATATACAAATCTTCATACGTACAAACAAGTTACATATATTACATATATATACACGTGCACACACACATAAATAAATTAGATATTACATAGCATATAATCCATACCTATTACACAATATACAAATTTACACATACATAAATTACATATATACATATATCGATACATACATAGACATATTACATATGTACATACATATTCCACGTATCACCATATGTATATATATATATATATATATTATACTGGACCATACAAACCACAATACTTACATACACACACACATTAGATATATGTATACTTACACATACATTGGATATATACATGCATATTACAAACATACATCCATATAAGAGCCATATACATACTAAACATGAAAATATCCCAAAAATATACATACATAAATACATTACATATATACACGTACATACATTCATACATTTACATACATATGACCACATACACACACACACATTGGATATATACATACATATTATGCACATATTACAAACACATTCATACTCATTGAATCATGTATATTGACATATACATATATGCATACACATACATACATTACATATGTACATACATATTCCGCATATCACCACATATATATGTACATATGCCTACAATGTTATAAGTTTTACAAACATACATCCATACACATATATACATACATTACATACGTGCATACACATCAATACATTACATACACATACATACATTACATATGTACATGCATATCATCACAAACTACAATACATACATATATACATACACATACATAAATATTACGATCAAACATTTACACACTCACGTATGCATATATGCATACACTATTACACATACAAACATACATACATTACATATTACATATGTACATTCATGCATGTACATACATACAATTGCATATGCATATATTACAATCACACATTCATATACATTAAATCATGTACATTGTCATATATATGC
The DNA here is from genome assembly GCF_043228905.1 of Azolla caroliniana. Taxonomy (NCBI): domain Eukaryota; kingdom Viridiplantae; phylum Streptophyta; class Polypodiopsida; order Salviniales; family Salviniaceae; genus Azolla; species Azolla caroliniana. Next base: position 5,274,642 of record NW_028230444.1, on the reverse strand, counting down.
ATACACATACATACATTACATATGCATACACATATGTACATTCGTACATGGACATACCTATATTCATTTATATATTGCTACATAAACATACATTAGATATATACATAAATATTATGCACATATTACAATCACACATCCATACACATTGAATCATGTACATTTGCATATGCATATATGCATACACATACATACACACATTGAATCACACATCCATACATCCATACATACATACATTACATATGGATATAGGCATACACATATGTACATTCGTACATGGATTGTTGGACAAACATATATTCATTTATACATTGCTACACATACATACATTAGATATATACATAGATATTATGCACATATTACAATCACACATCAATACACATTAAATCATGTACATTTGCATATGCATACATGCATACACATATGTACATTCGTACATGGACATACATATAGTCTTTTATACATACACATACATTACATATGGATATATGCAAACACATATGTACATTCGTACATGGACATACATATATTCATTTATACATTGCTACATATACATACACATTATGCATATATTACAATCACACATCCATACACATCGAATAATGTACATCTGCATATGCATACACATATGTACATTTGTACATGGACATACATATAGTCTTTTATACATTGCTACATGTACATACACATACTTACATATTACAAACAAATATCCACACACACATATATGCATACACATACAAATATACATACATTACATATTATATATGTACATTCATATATTCATTCATTCATGTTAATTCATGCAAACATACATATTTTATGCATGCATTACACACACACACAACACACACATTCATTCATACATGGATACATTACGTGCACACACATACATAACATACATTCATACTAAACATAACATTCATGTTTTTTTAATTTAGATTTTTGCCGCCTCTTGCTTTGCTCCCTCCTCTTCTCTCCTCATTGCCACCATCGCCTCTTCTCCCCTTGTTGCTTTTGTCCTCGCTTTGCCGCCATTCGCCTTGTCGTGCCGCTTTTGCTCACCATTATTCTTTGTTGGGGTTGCCACAACTACTCTCAGGTACACACAAGTACAAACATCATACATACATAATGCACACATACGTAAACCAACACATAAATTCTTAGAGAGACACACACACATACATACATACATACATACACACACACACACACACACACACACACACACACACACACACACACACACACACACAACATATACGATCATATACATAGGCCATACATACAATAAATGAAATTAATACAATACAATACAATATGGACATACATACACACATACCTATATACACATATAACACATACATACAATATAATATGTACACACATACATACATACACATGGAATACAATATAATACATACATAAACACACACACACACACGTGTAGAATATACATACAGATAGACACATATATATGTTGTATGTAACATACACACACACACACACACACACACAAACATAATACACATCACACATGCCATACTTACAATAAATGCAATTAAATACAATACAATACAATCTGTACATAATACACACATACCTATATACACATGCAATACAATCTATACAATATCTATATACACATATACACACATAACACGATATGTACATATACACACACACACAAAATGCAATTAAATAAAATACAATACAATACATGTACATACATACACATATACATACATAACACAATATGTACATACATACATAGACGCGCGCGCACACACACACACACACATGCATACCACATACAAACATATATGATGTATGGAACATGCATACACACACACACACACACACACACACACACACACACACACACACACACACACAAACATAACACACAACACACATGCATACCACATACAAACAAATATGATGTATGGAACATACATACACACACATCACACATGTATAACACATTCACAATGCACACATTCACACATATATATGATGTATGGTTATATGAAAAGTGATTGGTGGGCCATTCTATGTGTAGATAATGGATGAAGAATCTATCATTGAAGTGTTTGAACATGAGAGGGATGATGAAGATAAACCTTTGGGCATTGTAAGTGTGAGAGGAACTCTTACATATGCAAAGGTCCGATTGGAAATAATTGAGGATGGTATATTTTATGAACCATTTTCCTTTGTGTACACAAAAAATAATATTTTGAAAGGGAAACAAGAAGAGAAATGGCGTTTAGGGATTATTACATACATTGGTGCTTGGGAGAGAGAGAGAGAGAGAGAGAGAGAGACCCTCACAGAGAGAGAGAATAGGAAAAGGAAGGGAAGAAGGAAGGAAAGGAAGAAGAAAGAGGGATGGGATGATCATTGACGATGTTGGCTGAAGTTATGAAGGAGGGAGAAAAACAGAGGAAACAGGGGAAACATATGCATGTATAGATCACTGTAGACGAAGAGGAAGAGATGGCTGACACGGTACACCAGGGGAACTCTCACGCAGCGCCCCCGACAACTCCTCCACGGTCGGCCTTCACTGTCGTCTTCACACCGGAAGAAGAAGAGATATTGAAAAGAGAGGTAAGTCGTCTACATTCCTACTCAATAGTGTGTAGGATTATAGGTTTAAGGCCAAATAGAGGAGATTTGAGAGATCTCCTACAAGCGGCTTTCCAACATAGGATCGGAAAAATCGTCGATGTGCAATTTCTTGGACATGCTTTCTATCATTTAGAATTGGATACCGCTGAATCCGTTGTGGTAATGTTGAATGCAAATACGATTAACATTCGAAATGCAATAGCTTGTTTTATGCCGTGGAAACCGGGCTTTGATCCCGTTGAAATGTTGAATTCGGGGCATCGTTTGACCCCGATTTCCGTGGTTTTCCCGAGAATCCCTAAGGAATACATGGCTGTACTCCCATCAATTGCAGCAAGAATCGGCACGATTCTTCCTCCTCGAGAGGAGACAATAGGAATGAAATTAACGGGATACCCATCAATTCGAATACTAGTTTCCTCAATAGAAAATTTACCTACTCAGGTACTTTTACCATCGCTTACCGGGAACTCGACATTCATGCAAAAATTGGAGTATATAGGTATGCCTGGACAATGCTTTTATTGTAAACAGCAAGGCCATGTTTTGAAAGATTGCCCAAAAAAGAAGAACGGGGTTAGACCCCAGAATGGTACAAATAACGTGTATACAGACGTTAACCATGTTAATCTGGATAAGAAGCAACAATCTCATTTAGGTGGAGGAAGTGGAAAGGGGAAAAATGTTCAGCCATCCAAGGATGAAAAAGGGAAAAATATCCAAACATTCGAGGATGAGATATGGAAACCAATTGAAAAACGGCACTCAATACCCAATAAATGCATTGAATCTAAGGGTGCTCATGTAAGTATAGGCCGTTATGATGCCATACAGGAACTAGATAACTCTTTGTCTCAAAATGATGTTCAGATATGCCAAATTAGTAATGTTTCTGAACAATCTACTCCTAATAGAGAAGGGACTGAATCAGTTAATAATCTTGTTATGGCCACTCAGAGCAAAACAATGGAATCAAGTAAACAACATTTGAACTTGAGTAATGTATCGCGAAACCTTCACAGATCTACAAAACGTTCGTCTAGCTTGAGAGGGTTAAATGCGAACTTCATTCGCACAATCCCGATAAATTCTCAAGTAGAAAGTACTAGTGATTTTGCAATCAATCGATGGAATGCCACATATGGGTTTGAGTTTTTGAAATTTTTGGGAGACATAGTTGATAATGGCAGTGCATCAATACGTGTTCATGTTCTTTTCAAGTCTATGCAATCTTTTGTAGGATTTTCTTTCCCTTTTTGTGGATATGATAAACAAACATGGGTGGCAGCGGATGTTAGATTGGTTATTAGACAACAAACATTACACTTCGCAAAATATGTTAATTGTGACAATTTTGGGGAAGTATTATTAAGGGGACTAGAGGCAGCAACTATACAACTCTTGCCAGTGTCTGATGTGATGGGGCGAAGGCAAGTGGTGGTATCCTTAGATGCTGAGATCCTTCCAAATTGTGGATATACCTATATCCATGAAGATGGACTATCGGAAGGTCAAATATTGGCTAAAGCTCATCATCATTATAGAATGGTACGCGATACGATACCTTTACAATCGAAAAGTGGTGAACAAGATGGTAGTGAGGCCAATCTTGAGCCGTTAGCGAAAAACATGAAAATGGCATCACAGCAACCTAAGTTCCCTTAAATGCGAGTGATGTCATGGAATGTTCAGGGGTTAGGGGGCCCCTTATATAGACGATACAAGTATCGTCTCCGTCAAGAAATTAACAAATGCATAGTGGGTGGATCCCTCGACTTTCTTTTAATACAAGAACATCATTTAAATACTTTTAGAATTTCTCGGTATGGTTCTATTTTATCTGGAAATTGGGACATGTTTTGGTCCCCCGCGATAGGCAACACGGAAGTCCGTGGTGGGGTTTGTATGGCTATTTCTCAGAGGTGGATTCCATCCATTATACAAAAACAAGTGATCATTCCTGGAAGGGCTCAATATGTTATTATGCAAGAGGGGGAGATTATATGGGGACTCTTGAATATATATGCTCCTAATACTGCTTCTGCTAGGCAACAATTTTGGAAAGAATTATTAGAGAATCTGCCTCCCCTTGATCATTGGTGTATCGCCGGTGACTTCAATATGCTTGAGGACCCCATTGATAGAATGGGAGGTAGCTCAACTACGATACATGGCCATGAATTAGCAATGTGGGAACAATTGGTGTTCTCCTTACAAATTTTAGATGCTTGGCATGCTCCTTCGATGGTTCATACAAATACCTCTCTTTTATTTTCAAGGTCAGATAGACGTGTAAATGGTACTAACTTAGCTCGATTGGATAGATTCTATGTATCTGGCAAATTTATTTCAGCAACTGGTACAATACATATAATGCCAGGGACTACCTTCTCTGATCATGCTCCAGTGATTCTTTCAATATCAACCCAAAACCTTAAAGAATTCTCCAATATGAAGATTCCTGAAAATTTGCTGTTAGACAATAGCTTTTCCTTACAAGTGGCTCAATTATGGTCACAAAATGATGTTGTACAGGAATCAATGGCGGGGCGGGTAGCTAATGGCTTACGATGTATTTCAGAATTTTTTAGGGGTAAATCTAAGGAGAGGTTCTCTATGATCCAAGAAAAGGAGAAACGGTCTCGTACTTCTCTTGTTTCTCTACAACGATTACAAGAACGTTATCCACACTGTACTTGGATTGCTGAGAAAATTGGGTCAGCAAAACAAGAACTTGCTGTACTATTAGAAAAGCGTGCAGAATTTCAATACCATAATAGGGCATCTAGTTGGACCCAAATGGGTGATAAATGTACAGCTGAATTTTTTCATGCAATGAGACCCAATCATAATGCGGTTTCAATCAAACAACTACAAGATGAGAATGGGACCATCTCATCTGACCCTAAAGTGATGAGAGAAATAGCCACACGATACTATTCCAACCTACTATCAGCTATTTCATTCTCCGATGAGGATTTAATAAGTCGGTCTTGTGTATGGAATAAAATGAGTTCAAGAATAACACAGGATATGAATGCCAGTCTTCAAGACGTTCTTACTCATGAGGAATTGAGTGAAGCACTCCAAGCTTTGCCTAAGAATAGTTGTCCAGGTATGGATGGATTAACCCCATCATTTTTCATTAAATATTGGGACTTGTTTAAATCAGATTTATGTACAGCATTCCAACAAATTCTTCGAGAGGGCATTATGCCTTCACATTTTACAGAAGGAATAATTTACCTTATCCCTAAATCAGAAGGTCCTTCATTGGACATCAAGAAATGGCGCCCAATTACATTACTGAATACGGTGTATAAAATCCTAGCTAAAGCGCTTAGTATAAGACTTGGTACTATAATGCCTATAGTTATACATCCGTCGCAAACAGGATTTATTCAGGAAAGGAGCATATTGGATAATGTGTATACATTTTGGGAATCTGCTGCCTTGGCAGCCAAATCTAATCAAGAGTTGGCCATTGTTATGCTTGATTTTGAGAAAGCTTATGACCGTGTTGACTGGGAATTTTTACAAGGTGTACTGGCTCGTTTTGGTTTCTCGAAAGAATGGATAAAAGGTATTTCTTCATTATATAATTCGGCACAAAGCAGAGTCTTACTGGTTGGGAATTATGGACCTTTGTTTACTATTTCTCGATCAGTTCGACAGGGTTGTCCTTTAGCTCCTTTCTTGTTTCTGTTTTTTGCTGAGGCAATGATTTCCTTTTTGAATGCTGGTGATATTGGTATACGCGGAATACGCATCCCATTCTCACATATAGAAGTAAGGGACGCTGAATTTGCAGATGACACTGCCCTATATTTAAAAGGTGATTTGGAAAATCTGCAGAAAACAGAATTGGCCATATCCACATTTTGTAAGGCTTCGGGGGCACTGGTTAATTGGAACAAGTCCTTTGCATTTTGGGTGGGGGATGTAGAGCCTCCTCTATGGAGTCCACACCCGCAATTTCGATGGATACCATCAGGTTGTCCAGTTCGATACTTAGGGTGTATGATAGGTATTGATCTTTCAATGGAAAATCAAGTGGCACCCCTCCTATTGTCACTGCGGAAAAAGTTGTTGTTATGGAGTTCAGCCAAGCTATCTTTTGCTGGTCGGATTGTAGTGGCTAATCAGGTTTTATTGGCTTCAACATGGTATGTTTTGTCATGTTGGATATTCTCCAAGTCATGTATTCTGAAAATACGTAGATTGGTTCGTAACTTCTTGTGGTCCGGTAAAACAGAAGGCAATGCTCGGTCCAAAGTGAAATGGGATGTTATTACCTTACCTCGCTCTAAAGGAGGATTAGGTATTATTGATCCAGTGGACCAATCAAGAGCATTGTTAAGTAAGTTGCTCGTAAGAGGATTTATGCCGGGGCAAGAGATATGGAAAGTATTATTGCTTGACCGTTGCTCAGATTGCTTTCCTCGCTTAGGTGCTCCCTGGTCGAAGGATGTGAATTGGATATTTAGGGAAAATTTCCGAGTACCTTCAGCCACTAGATGGGAAGACAAATTTATTAGGACATTATTTGCAGCATGGAAACAAGTACTACCTGGTTTGCTTCGCAATAAACCGAACCCCAACCATTATCTTGAGTATCTCAGACAAAAGATAGTTTGGAACCCGTTGTTTACAACATCAGATGGTTTTGTGTTGGGTTCTAGACAATGGTTATCGTGGGGAAAAATGACAGAAGGTCCCGCGAAAACAGTTCAGACTTGGAAAGAATTTTTATCGCGATCGTTGGAAGAACAAAAAGAAATCTTACGTAATATGCATGGCGGACATATAATGTACCAACAAATTCAAGAAGCTATGAGTAGACAACCCATACCACCCAATAACACTAACCATAGATGGATTGGGGTTTTTTCAAGATTGGAAGTACTCTTGGCTGTTAAGGGTTATTCAAATGATAAGACATACCGGTTGTTTGAGGTGGATGAAACAAATCAATTGTCTCAGTCCGGGGAAATGGTGATAGATTACCCCTATGCCATTGAGCACAAGATAAGGATAATTGGATATGCCGATCGTAAATGGTATATTGATCCAATGATAGAGGAAATAAGGACACATTGGAAGCTGTGGGTGTTAGCTAAAAGACCGGTATTCAGATTAGATTGGGACCCAATTGACTATCATTGGACAGATCCTTACACGGGTAACAAGTTCAATTTCTTCCAATATTCTGTACAGTTGGGAAGACATGTACTTTCAGATACACGTGATGTGGTACCAGCTGCATCTCAATATTGGAATCAACAAGGTATTACTCCCCAATTCCTTGCAAAATTCTGGGCTATCTTATGGGCAAGAAAACAGCAACACAAAATATTACATGTACAGTGGTTAGTTGTACACAAGGCGTTGCCGGTTGGCACATGGTTGCATAGGATGGGAGTGTCTTCATGTTGTACTCGATGTCATTTACAAACGGAAACTCAAAAACATTGTTTATGGGAATGCATTGATTCTCAACAGATATGGCACCGGCTCCTTAGAATTTTCGCTAATTATTTTCCCCCGTTGGTTCTCACTTGGGGCATGGTCGTTTGGACATCACTTGCCCGTGATGTGTTTCATTATGGCATCGAATCTATGGACCATGGGTTTTACACTAAAAATGGAAGTGTTCGTACATTATCAATGATGTCATTACAGTTTTCAGGAGTAAGGAAGGAAGTTCAGCCAATATGGGAGATATTGAGTAGTACCACTGTCTATCACATTTGGAAAGCTCGGTGTTCTCTCGTTTTCCATAATCTGAAAACACCACCTGCTGAAGTGATTTCTAATATTTGGTTAGAGATAGTTCATGCTTTGAAGGGTCAATGGGATGGTATAGTGGGAGATTCTGATGCTAAAATTGCTCAACGGCATGAGTTTCTTATTATCTGGACAGCTACTCCATTTGTGACATCCAGGTACACTACTCCTTATTGGCATTTTCAGCCACCGAAATGGTTGTTTCCCCCGCCGATTACATAGAGGTTTAAAATCTTGTAATTTGTTTATACTAATGACAGGATATCTTCTTTAAAAAAAAAAAAGAAAAAAAGAAGAGAAATGGCGTTTAAAAGAAAATAAAGTCTATATCAAGCCTAGTATTGATAAACAACAAAAAGTCTCTTCAAAGAATCATGCAGTAATGTTGAGGGTTCATTGTTGAGTCAAGCCGGTGTCGTGTCAAAGCACGTCGCGTATAAGAGCTTGGCATGTCCGGGCGGAACCGCTGGAGTTCTGAACCAGGAGAGTGGAAATAAGAAGATGAAAGAGAAGGGTGGGAAGTCGAGCTGGAAGTATCTTAATAGTCACGAGTGGTTTGCAACCCTACCCGTGAAGACAAAAAACCTTATATCGTTTCACCTACGTAACCAAATTAAGTTTGCAAACACAGATTGGAAAGCACTCTGGAAGATCTTTCCAACGAGCTATAGAACGTTGAAAATAGACGT